>NW_020825503.1:0-150638 GCF_003286085.1 Drosophila persimilis
ACCAGCTGATTGCCCCAATATGGCAGTATGCCATGCAGTCTGGGGGCCAACTGACTTCAAGCATGCAAATGGCCAAGCTCCAGACGATCCAAAGCAAAGCTCTCAGAGCAATGACAAATGCTCCCCGTATGTGAGCAACAACGAACTGCATGCGGATCTCCAAGTAGCAACTGTGGAAGAAGTTTATAACAGACTCTGCAGGAACTGCTACACTCGGCTAATGCAGCACACAATTCCGAGAAGGCTGGCCAGGCCAAGGCCATGCCGCAATGATAGAAGAGCACAATCCAAACAGCAACAGCCTGCAAATGACGGCCCCAGCAGAGAACCTGATGATGGACGGCGGCAGCTCCAGAATCCAGATGATGGCGGCGGCTTCAGCCCTGTTGATGCTGTCCTGCAGTCACAGTTTAGCGCCGACACTGGCAAGGATTCCACTTCGCAGCAGACGACGAGACCAATAGGCGTAATGATGTCTTCACGGCTGCAATACTCCACCTGAAATAATTAAAAACAAAAACAATGTAAACAAAGTAGCAATAAGTTTAGTGTTACCCTGGCATTTAGCCAAATTATCGATAGCTACTAAAAAAAAAATAAATACCAAATAAGCCAATACGTAAGAAATGTTACCCTGCCAATTTACAGCCACTTCTGCAACTACATGTAATGTAGATAAGCAGTTGGCGCGAAACAATTTGTAAACGAGGGGGAACGTTGTGAGTTGCTGCGGACACCGCAAACTCTACAGTTATACCCGATACTTAGTCAGTAAAGCTCTCATCCGGCAGACGCTGCTAATATTAACGACACGACAAAGATTGCGTGCGAGAGAGACAGAAAATCAGTCTGAGTGTGACGTCGGGCGCTGCATAGCCAGTGCAAATTGATTTGTTGCTTTTGGCTACAAAAATGATCCGATCTGATCCAGATTCAACAATCTGATAAATATGGTCATTGTCTATGATTCTGCGTTTTTAGTTTTCTCGAATGTGCAATATTGTGGATGCAACAGTTTTTCGTCCTTAGTGGGGGCGGATGTGGGTGGTGCGAAATTCTGAGATATACGTTTTATATTGAGATCTAACAGAAGTGCGGATACCAAATTTGGTTACTCTAGCCTTAATAGTCTCTGAGATTTGTGGATGCCCCAGATTTTCGACCTTTGCGTGGCGGAAGGGGTGTGGTGAAATTTAGACACGAAACGATCAAGGTCCGATATCACAGGAGTGTTGGATACCAAAATTTGGTTACTCTGGCTCTTATAGGTTCTGAGATCCTTGAACTCATATTTTGCAATTGGCAAAACCGACCATGCAACCTGTGTGTTAGAGAGAGACAGAGCGAGAAAGAATGAAATTGTTTTCTTGCCACAGATTTTCGTCCTTTGTGGGGGCGGAAGTGGGTGGGGCGAAGTTTTGAAATATTTTTGTAGCAGTGACATATCACAGAAGTCTGGATCCAAAACATCATTGCTCTAGCTCTTATAGTCTTTGAGCACTAGGCGCTGAAGGGGACGGACAGACGGACAGACAGACAGGGCTCAATCGACTCGGCTATTGATGCTGATCAAGAATATATATACTTTATGGGGTCGGAAACGATTCCTTCTGGACGTTACACACATCCACTTTTACCACAAATCTAATATACCCCAATACTCATTTTGAGTATCGGGTATAAATATGCTAATTATAAGAGTATAAACAAATAAAACGGTTCTCTCTTCATGTCAGCCTCCCTGCCCCCTGCTAATGCAGGTGGCGATGGAAATTGGTTCGACATGAAGAGAGACTACCAATTTAGTTCGCAAGACGAACACAACAGAAGCAATATCCCGCACATTTCCCTCGCACCAACAAGAGAGGACTCCATCCAGATGTGCACCATAGCTGCAAAAATAAAAAACCATCAAACAATAAACATTGGTGCGATCTATTGTCCACCTGCACACGAATGGATTGATACACAATTTAAACAGGTATTTGACTCTCTGGGTAGCAGATTTATCGTAGCTGGGGATTGTAACGCCAAAAGCCAGTGGTGGTGCAATCCAAGATCGTGTAGAAGAGGGGCTGCACTTCTGAAATGCATCCAGGAAAACAACCAAAGCATACTGGCCATTGGATCCCCCACCCATTTCCCTTCAAATCGACGACATATGCCGTCTGCTATAGACTTTGCGGTTTATAAGGGTATCAGACACAATTTAATTCACATTGAAACATCATATGACTTAGGTTCAGATCACAACATGTAAATCATTAAACTCCTCCTGAGACCTGAATATGGAAAAAAGAAGATACTATTACCAAAAAATGCAAATATCAGAAGATTTCAAGCTCACCTAGAACAGCGAATCCATCTGGAGACTGAACTTCACAACGGCGACGACATAGATGATGCAGTGGCTATCCTTGAAAAGAACATTTTCATTGCAGCTGAATTGGCTTCGCAAACCTCAAGTAACCAGCACACAGTGTACGGACCGCAAAACTTTCATCTTGACTCGCAAACTCTGAAAGCGATCAAGATCAAAAGAATTCTCTGCAAAATCAACCAAAAAGATAGGTGCTCCAACCCCCTCATTGCACGCACTATCAATCAGCTGACTAATAGAATACGTAAACGGATCAAGCTACAAAAAGACAAACAAATGAACAGACTGCTACACGACATCGACCCAACTGATAGGTACAGCATGCAGAAACTATGGCGGCTCACCAACACAATCAAGAGACAGCCCATTCCAAATCTGCCAGTCAGAAGGCACGTGGCGGAAGGGCAGCAAGCTCCTGCTGATCCTTGGTGCAAAACTACGGAGGAAAAAGCTGAGGCCTTTGCGCAGCACCTGGAAGCACGTTTCACGCCAAAGATCACGGCAGCCCTAGAAGACAGAGAAGAAATTAACGCAGTATTACAAGAAAACGGTCCAGATGAAGCTGCTCAAATAATACGACCTGTGACCATCCAGGAACTCAAATCGGAAATTAAGAAGCTCAAGACGAAAAAGGCACCCGGTCTCGACAGTATCGACAATCGCGTCATTAAATCTCTGCCAACATCCGCCATCGAGTATCTGCTGTTGATATGCAACTCGGCTCTGCAGTTCGGCCACTTCCCAAAGTCCTGGAAATGCGCAAAAATCTCTATGTTAAGGAAACCAGGAAAGCCGAGTGATAGGCTTGAGTCCTACAGACCCATCAGCCAGCTTACAGGCTTCTGCAAAATCCTTGAACGCCTCATCCTCAAGCGACTCTTTGAAGAAGAAAGCTTTGCCATGACTATTCCAAACCATCAATTTGGCTTCAGAAGTCAGCACTCAGCGGAACAGCAAATCGGACGAGTCACGCAATTTATCCTCAGATCTTACGAAGCGCAGCGGCATTGCAGTTCTGTGTACATGGATATCCAGGAAGCTTTTGATAGAGTCTGGCATCAGGGTCTTCTCTGCAAAGTTAAAACGATAATACCTGACAATTTATACATTCTACTCACCAGCTATCTTTCAGACAGAAGCTTCAAAGTCGTCTGCTGTAACAACATCACCTCAAGCCTAAAGCACATAACCGCTGGAGTGCCGCAAGGAAGCGTACTTGGCCCAGTGCTCTATAATCTTTACACTGCCGACATGCCGCAGCCATCAAGACACGCAAACTCAACCCAAATGCTAGCAACGTACGCTGATGACGCAGTATACCTCGTATCTGCCCTAAGTCCAAAACAAGCCAACGAAAATGTGGAGCGGCTCCTGGCTGATGCATTATCATGGTCTAAGAAATGGGGAATAACCATCACTCTTGCAAAAACTGCTCATGTTCTACACACTCTCTCACCTGTGCAGCAACACACTCCAGCTCCAAGGTTAGCCGGGCAACTCTCGGCCAATAAATCCGTCATGCCATACCTGGGAATACATATGGATACGAAGCTCAATTTCAATAAGCATGTAGCGGCTATAGTCACTAAACCAAGGGCCCGGATCAAAAAGCTCGACTGGATCATCGGCATTAACAGTAAACTCCCACTACCTCCAAAGGTCCTCCTCTATAAGCAGCTGATTGCCCCAATATGGCAGTATGCCATGCCAGTCTGGGGGCCACTGACTTCAAGCATGCAAATAGCCAAGCTCCAGACGATCCAAAGCAAAGCCCTCAGAGCAATGTCAAATGCTCCCCGGTATGTGAGCAACAACGCACTGCATGCGGATCTCCAAGTAGCAACTGTGGAAGAAGTTTATAACAGACTCTGAAGGAACTGCTACACTCGGCTAATGCAGCACACAAATTTACTTGCCTGTGAGATCGCAACGCACCCATACATTCCAAAAAGGCTGGCCAGGCCAAGGTATGCCGCAATGATAGAAGAGCACAATCCAAACAGCAACAGAAGCCTGACAGCCATCCAAACAATACTGCTCCAAGTCAGACGCGAGAACTGGCTGCGCAATCCATTTGCAACACACAATATGGAAATCAGCCGCAGTAGCGCTAATGCAGCTGCTGATGATGGACGGCGGCAGCTCCAGAATCCAGATGATGGCGGCGGCTGAAAAGAAACTAAAAACCTTTTTATTCTTCCACAGATACGAAGCCACTTCACCTTCACAGAAATTGGTAATCCACATCCAGAATGACGATGCACTGGACCTCGGCCAGCTTCAGCCCTGTTGATGCTGTCCTGCAGTCACAGTTTAGCGCCGACACTGGCAAGGATTCCACTTCGCAGCCGACGACGAGACCAATAGGCGTAATGATGTTCTTCACGGCTGCATACTCCACCTGAAATAATTAAAAACAAAAACAATGTAAACAAAGTAGCAATAAGTTTAGTGTTACCCTGACATTTAGCCAAATTATCGAAAGCTACTAAACAAAAATTAATACCAAATAAGCCAATACCGTAAGAAATGTTACCCTGCCAATTTACAGCCACTTCTGCAACTACATGTAATGTAGATAAGCAGTTGGCGCGAAACAATTTGTAAAATATGCTAATTATAAGAGTATAAACAAATAAAACGGTTCTCTCTTCATGTCAGCCTCCCTGCCCCCTGCTAATGCAGGTGGCGATGGAAATTGGTTCGACATGAAGAGAGACTACCAATTTAGTTCGCAAGACGAACACAACAGAAACAACATCCCGCACATTTCCCTCGCACCAACAAGAGAGGACTCCATCCAGATGTGCACCATAGCTGCAAAAATAAAAAACCATCAAACAATAAACATTGGTGCGATCTATTGTCCACCTGCACACGAATGGATTGATACACAATTTAAACAGGTATTTGGCTCTCTGGGTAGCAGATTTATCGTAGCTGGGGATTGGAACGCCAAAAGCCAGTGGTGGGGCAATGCAAGATCGTGTAGAAGAGGGGCTGCACTTCTGAAATGCATCCAGGAAAACGACCAAAGCATACTGACCACTGGATCCCCCACCCATTTCCCTTCAAATCGACGACATATGCCGTCTGCTATAGACTTTGCGATTTATAAGGGTATTAGACACAATTTAATTCACATTGAAACATCATATGACTTAGGTTCAGATCACAACATGCAAATCATTAAACTCCTCCTGAGACCTGAATATGGAAAAAACAAGATACTATTACCAAAAAATGCAAATATCAGAAGATTTCAAGCTCACCTAGAACAGCGAATCCATCTGGAGACTGAACTTCACAACGGCGACGACATAGATGATGCAGTGGCTATCCTTGAAAAGAACATTTACATTGCAGCTGAATTGGCTTCGCAAACCTCAAGTAACCAGCACACAGTGTACGGACCGCAAAACTTTCATCTTGACTCGCAAACGCTGAAAGCGATCAAGATCAAAAGAATTTTCTGCAAAATCAACCAAAAAGATAGGTGCTCCAACCCCCTCATTGCACGCAGCTGACTAACAGAATACGTAAACGGATCAAGCTACAAAAAGACAAACAAATGAACAGACTGCTACACGACATCGACCCAACTGATAGGTACAGCATGCAGAAACTATGGCGGCTCACCAACACAATCAAAAGACAGCCCATTCCAAATCTTGCAGATCCTGGGTGCAAAACTACGGAGGAAAAAGCTGAGGCCTTTGCGCAGCACCTGGAAGCACGTTTCACGCCAAAGATCACGGCAGCCCTAGAAGACAGAGAAGAAATTAACGCAGTATTACAAGAAAACGGTCCAGATGAAGCTGCTCAAATAATCAGACCTGTGACCATCCAGGAACTCAAATCGGAAATTAAGAAGCTCTGGACGAAAAAATCTCTATGTTAAGGAAACCAGGAAAACCGAGTGATAGGCTTGAGTCCTACAGACCCATCACCCAGCTTACAGGCTTCTCCAAAATCCTTGAACGCCTCATCCTCAAGCGACTCTTTGAAGAAGAAAGAGTTGCCATGGCTATTCCAAACCATCAATTTAGCTTCAGAAGTTAGCACTCAGCGGAACAGCAAATCGGACGAGTCACGCAATTTATCCTCAGATCCTACGAAGCGCAGCGGCATTGCAGTGCTGTGTACATGGATATCCAGGAAGCTTTTGATAGAGTCTGGCATCAGGATCTTCTCTGCAAAGTTAAAACGATAATACCTGACAATTTATACATTCTACTCACCAGCTATCTTTCAGACAGAAGCTTCAAAGTCGTCTGCTGTAACAACATCACCTCAAGCCTAAAGCACATAACCGCTGGAGTGCCGCAAGGAAGCGTACTTGGCAGCCACCAAGACACGCAAACTCAACCGAAATGATAGCAACGTACGCTGATGACGCAGTATACCTCGTATCTGCCCTAAGTCCAAAACAAGCCAACGAAAATGTGGAGCGGCTCCTGGCTGATGCATTATCATGGTCTAAGAAATGGGGAATAACCATCAGTCTTGCAAAAACTGCTCATGTTCTACACACTCTCTCACCTGTGCAGCAACACACTCCAGTTCCAAGGTTAGCCGGGCAACTCCTGGCCAAAAAATCCGTCATGCCATACCTGGGAATACATATGGATACGAAACTCAATTTCAATAAGCATGTAGCGGCTATTGTCACTAAAACAAGGGCCCGGATCAAAAAGCTCGACTGGATCATCGGCAGAAACAGTAAACTCCCACTACTTCCAAAGGTCCTCCTCTATAAGCAGCTGATTGCCCCAATATGGCAGTATGCCTTGCCAGTCTGGGGGCCACTGACTTCAAGCATGCAAATGGCCAAGCTCCAGACGATCCAAAGCAAAGCTCTCAGAGCAATGACAAATGCTCCCCGGTATGTGAGCAACAACGAACTGCATGCGGATCTCCAAGTAGCAACTGTGGAAGAAGTTTATAACAGACTCTGAAGGAACTGCTACACTCGGCTAATGCAGCACACAAATTTACTTGCCTGTGAGATCGCAACGCACCCATACATTCCAAAAAGGCTGGCCAGGCCAAGGTATGCCGCAATGATAGAAGAGCACAATCCAAACAGCAACAGAAGCCTGACAGCCATCCAAACAATACTGCTCCAAGTCAGACGCGAGAACTGGCTGCGCAATCCATTTGCAACACACAATATGGAAATCAGCCGCAGTAGCGCTAATGCAGCTACTACGCAGGCAAATGACGGCCCAGCAGAGAACCTGATGATGGACGGCGGCAGCTCCAGAATCCAGATGATGGCGGCGGCTGAAAAGAAACTAAAAACCTTTTTATTCTTCCACAGATACGAAGCCACTTCACCTTCACAGAAATTGGTAATCCACATCCAGAATGACGATGCACTGGACCTCGGCCAGCTTCAGCCCTGTTGATGCTGTCCTGCAGTCACAGTTTAGCGCCGACACTCGCAAGGATTCCACTTCGCAGCCGACGACGAGACCAATAGGCGTAATGATGTTCTTCACGGCTGCATACTCCACCTGAAATAATTAAAAACAAAAACAATGTAAACAAAGTAGCAATAAGTTTAGTGTTACCCTGGCATTTAGCCAAATTATCGAAAGCTACTAAACAAAAATTAATACCAAATAAGCCAATACCGTAAGAAATGTTACCCTGCCAATTTACAGCCACTTCTGCAACTACATGTAATGTAGATAAGCAGTTGGCGCGAAACAATTTGTAAACGAGGGGGAACGTTGTGAGTTGCTGCGGACACCTCAACTCTACAGTTATACCCGATACTTAGTCAGTAAAGCTCTCATCCGGCAGACGCTGCTAATATTAAACGACACGACAAAGATTGCGTGCGAGAGAGACAGAAAATCAGTCTGAGTGTGACGTCGGGCGCTGCATAGCCAGTGCAAATTGATTTGTTACTTTTGGCTACAAAAATGATCCGATCTGATCCAGATTCAACAATCTGATAAATATAGTCATTGTCTATGATTCTGCGTTTTTAGTTTTCTCGAATGTGCAATATTGTGGATGCAACAGGTTTTCGTCCTTTGTGGGGGCGGATGGGGGTGGTGCGAAATTCTGAGATATACGTTTTATATTGAGATCTAACAGAAGTGCGGATACCAAATTTGGTTACTCTAGCCTTAATAGTCTCTGAGATTTGTGGATGCCCCAGATTTTCGTCCTTTGCCGGGGCGGAAGGGGATGTGGTGAAATTTGGACACGAAACGGTCAAGGTCCGATATCACAGGAGTGTGGATACCAAATTTGGTTACTCTGGCTTTTATAGGTTCTGAGATCCTTGAACTCATATTTTGCAATTGGCAAAACCGACCATGAAACCTGTGTGTTAGAGTGAGACAGAGCGAGAAAGAGTGAAATTGTTTTCGTGATTCTGGCTGTAATAATTATACGATCTGGTTCAGATTTTGCACTCTAGAAGATATAGTCATCTTCTACGATTCTGCGTTTTTAGTTTTCTCGTATCGTCGAAATTGTGGATGCCACAGATTTTCGCCCTTAGTGGGGGCGGAAGTGGGCGGGGCAAAATTTTGAAATATTTTTGGAGCAGTGACATATCACAGAAGTCTGGATCCAAAACATCGTTGCTCTAGCTCTTATAGTCTTTGAGCACTAGGCGCTGAAGGGGACGGACAGACGGACAGACAGAGAGGGCTCAATCGACTCGGCTATTGATGCTGATCAAGAATATATATACTTTATGGGGTCGGAAACGATTCCTTCTGGACGTTACACACATCCACTTTTACCACAAATCTAATATACCAATACTCATTTTGAGTATCGGGTATAAATATGCTAATTATAAGAGTATAAACAAATAAAACGGTTCTCTCTTCATGTCAGCCTCCCTGCCCCCTGCTAATGCAGGTGGCGATGGAAATTGGTTCGACGTGAAGAGAGACTACCAATTTAGTTCGCAAGACGAACACAACAGAAACAACATCCCGCACATTTCCCTCGCACCAACAAGAGAGGACTCCATCCAGATGTGCACCATAGCTGCAAAAATAAAAAACCATCAAACAATAAACAGTGGTGCGATCTATTGTCCACCTGCACACGAATGGATTGATACACAATTTAAACAGGCATTTGACTCTCTGGGTAGCAGATTTATCGTAGCTGGGGATTGTAACGCCAAAAGCCAGTGGTGGGGCAATCCAAGATCGTGTAGAAGAGGGGCTGCACTTCTGAAATGCATCCAGGAAAACGACCAAAGCATACTGGCCATTGGATCCCCCACCCATTTCCCTTCAAATCGACGACATATGCCGTCTGCTATAGACTTTGCGGTTTATAAGAGTATCAGACACAATTTAATTCACATTGAAACATCATATGACTTAGGTTCAGATCACAACATGCAAATCATTAAACTCCTCCTGAGACCTGAATATGGAAAGTAGGATCTCCAAGTAGCAACTGTGCAAGAAGTTTATAACAGACTCTGAAGGAACTGCTACACTCAGCTAATGCAGCACACAAATTTACTTGCCTGTTAGATCGCAACGCACCCATACATTCCAAAAAGGCTGGCCAGGCCAAGGTATGCCGCAATGATAGAAGAGCACAATCCAAACAGCAACAGAAGCCTGACAGCCATCCAAACAATACTGCTCCAAGTCAGACGCGAGAACTGGCTGCGCAATCCATTTGCAACACACAATATGGAAATCAGCCGCAGTAGCGCTAATGCAGCTGCTACGCAGGCAAATGACGGCCCCAGCAGAGAACCTGATGATGGACGGCGGCAGCTCCAGAATCCAGATGATGGCGGCGCTGAAAAGAAACTAAAAACCTTTTTATTCTTCCACAGATACGAAGCCACTTCACCTTCACAGAAATTGGTAATCCACATCCAGAATGACGATGCACTGGACCTCGGCCAGCTTCAGCCCTGTTGATGCTGTCCTGCAGTCACAGTTTAGCGCCGACACTGGCAAGGATTCCACTTCGCAGCCGACCACGAGACCAATAGGCGTAATGATGTTCTTCACGGCTGCATACTCCACCTGAAATAATTAAAAACAAAAACAATGTAAACAAAGTAGCAATAAGTTTAGTGTTACCCTGGCATTTAGCCAAATTATCGATAGCTACTAAAAAAAAATAAATACCAAATAAGCCAATACCGTAAGAAATGTTACCCTGCCAATTTACAGCCACTTCTGCAACTACATGTAATGTAGATAAGCAGTTGGCGCGAAACAATTTGTAAACGAGGGGGAACGTTGTGAGTTGCTGCGGACACCGCAACTCTACAGTTATACCCGATACTTAGTCAGTAAAGCTCTCATCCGGCAGACGCTGCTAATATTAAACGACACGACAAAGATTGCGTGCGAGAGAGACAGAAAATCAGTCTGAGTGTGACGTCGGGCGCTGCATAGCCAGTGCAAATTGATTTGTTGCTTTTGGCTACAAAAATGATCCGATCTGATGCAGATTCAACAATCTGATAAATATGGTCATTGTCTATGATTCTGCGTTTTTAGTTTTCTCGAATGTGCAATATTGTGGATGCAACAGGTTTTCGTCCTTTGTGGGGGCGGATGGGGGTGGTGCGAAATTCTGAGATATACGTTTTATATTGAGATCTAACAGAAGTGCGGATACCAAATTTGGTTACTCTAGCCTTAATAGTCTCTGAGATTTGTGGATGCCCCAGATTTTCGACCTTTGCGGGGGCGGAAGGGGGTGTGGTGAAATTTGGACACGAAACGGTCAAGGTCCGATATCACAGGAGTGTGGATACCAAATTTGGTTACTCTGGCTCTTATAGGTTCTGAGATACTTGAACTCATATTTTGCAATTGGCAAAACCGACCATGCAACCTGTGTGTTAGAGAGAGACAGAGCGAGAAAGAATGAAATTGTTTTCTTGCCACAGATTTTCGTCCTTTGTGGGGGCGGAAGTGGGTGGGGCGAAGTTTTGAAATATTTTTGTAGCAGTGACATATCACAGAAGTCTGGATCCAAAACATCGTTGCTCTAGCTCTTATAGTCTTTGAGCACTAGGCGCTGAAGGGGACGGACAGACAGACAGGGCTCAATCGACTCGGCTATTGATGCTGATCAAGAATATATACACTTTATGGGGTCGGAAACGATTCCTTCTGGACGTTACACACATCCACTTTTACCACAAATCTAATATACCCCAATACTCATTTTGAGTATTAGGTATAAATATGCTAATTATAAGAGTATAAACAAATAAAACGGTTCTCTCTTCATGTCAGCCTCCTTGCCCCCTGCTAATGCAGGTGGCGATGGAAATTGGTTCGACATGAAGAGAGACTACCAATTTAGTTCGCAAGACGAACACAACAGAAACAACATCCCGCACATTTCCCTCGCACCAACAAGAGAGGACTCCATCCAGATGTGCACCATAGCTGCAAAAATAAAAAACCATCAAACAATAAACATTGGTGCGATCTATTGTCCACCTGCACACGAATGGATTGATACACAATTTAAACAGGTATTTGATTTATCATAGCTGGGGATTGTAACGCCAAAAGCCAGTGGTGGGGCAATCCAAGATCGTGTAGAAGAGGGGCTGCACTTCTGAAATGCATCCAGGAAAACGACCAAAGCATACTGGCCATTGGATCCCCCACCCATTTCCCTTCAAATCGACGACATATGCCGTCTGCTATAGACTTTGCGGTTTATAAGGGTATCAGACACAATTTAATTCACATTGAAACATCATATGACTTAGGTTCAGATCACAACATGCAAATCATTAAACTCCTCCTGAGACCTGAATATGGAAAAAAAAAGATACTATTACCAAAAAATGCAAATATCAGAAGATTTCAAGCTCACCTAGAACAGCGAATCCATCTGGAGACTGAACTTCACAGCGGCGACGACATAGATGATGCAGTGGCTATCCTTGAAAAGAACATTTACATTGCAGCTGAATTGGCTTCGCAAGCCTCAAGTAACCAGCACACAGTGTACGGACCGCAAAACTTTCATCTTGACTCGCAAACGCTGAAAGCGATCAAGATCAAAAGAATTCTCTGCAAAATCAACCAAAAATATAGGTGCTCCAACCCCCTCATTGCACGCACTATCAATCAGCTGACTAACAGAATACGTAAACGGATCAAGCTACAAAAAGACAAACAAATGAACAGACTGCTACACGACATCGACCCAACTGATAGGTACAGCATGCAGAAACTATGGCGGCTCACCAACACAATCAAGAGACTGCCCATTCCAAATCTGCCAGTCAGAAGGCACGTGGCGGAAGGGCAGCAAGCTCCTGCTGATCCTTGGTGCAAAACTACGGAGGAAAAAGCTGAGGCCTTTGCGCAGCACCTGGAAGCACGTTTCACGCCAAAGATCACGGCACCCTAGAAGACAGAGAAGAAATTAACGCAGTATTACAAGAAAACAGTCCAGATGAAGCTGCTCAAATAATCAGACCTGTGACCATCCAGGAACTCAAATCGGAAATTAAGAAGCTCAAGACGAAAAAGGCACCCGGTCTCGACAGTATCGACAATCGCGTCATTAAATCTCTGCCAACATCCGCCATCGAGTATCTGCTGTTGATATGCAACTCGGCTCTGCAGTTCGGCCACTTCCCAAAGTCCTGGAAATGCGCAAAAATCTCTATGTTAAGGAAACCAGGAAAGCCGAGTGATAGGCTTGAGTCCTACAGACCCATCAGCCAGCTTACAGGCTTCTGCAAAATCCTTGAACGCCTCATCCTCAAGCGACTCTTTGAAGAAGAAAGCTTTGCCATGTCCATTCCAAACCATCAATTTGGCTTCAGAAGTCAGCACTCAGCGGAACAGCAAATCGGACGAGTCACGCAATTTATCCTCAGATCCTACGAAGCGCAGCGGCATTGCAGTTCTGTGTACATGGATATCCAGGAAGCTTTTGATAGAGTCTGGCATCAGGGTCTTCTCTGCAAAGTTAAAACGATAATACCTGACACTTTATACATTCTACTCACCAGCTATCTTTCAGACAGAAGCTTCAAAGTCGTCTGCTGTAACAACATCACCTCAAGCCTAAAGCACATAACCGCTGGAGTGCCGCAAGGAAGCGTACTTGGCCCAGTGCTCTATAATCTTTACACTGCCGACATGCCGCAGCCATCAAGACACGCAAACTCAACCCAAATGCTAGCAACGTACGCTGATGACGCAGTATACCTCGTATCTGTCCTAAGTCCAAAACAAGCCAACGAAAATGTGGAGCGGCTCCTGGCTGATGCATTATCATGGTCTAAGAAATGGGGAATAACCATCAGTCTTGCAAAAACTGCTCATGTTCTACACACTCTCTCACCTGTGCAGCAACACACTCCAGCTCCAAGGTTAGCCGGGCAACTCCTGGCCAATAAATCCGTCATGCCATACCTGGGAATACATATGGATACGAAGCTCAATTTCAATAAGCATGTAGCGGCTATAGTCACTAAAACAAGGGCCCGGATCAAAAAGCTCGACTGGATCATCGGCAGATACAGTAAACTCCCACTACCTCCAAAGGTCCTCCTCTATAAGCAGCTGATTGCCCCAATATGGCAGTATGCCATGCCAGTCTGGGGGCCACTGACTTCAAGCATGCAAATAGCCAAGCTCCAGACGATCCAAAGCAAAGCCCTCAGAGCAATGTCAAATGCTCCCCAGTATGTGAGCAACAACGCACTGCATGCGAATCTCCAAGTAGCAACTGTGGAAGAAGTTTATAACAGACTCTGAAGGAACTGCTGCACTCGGCTAATGCAGCACACAAATTTACTTACCTGTGAGATCGCAACGCACCCATACATTCCAAGAAGGCTGGCCAGGCCAAGGTATGCCGCAATGATAGAAGAGCACAATCCAAACAGCAACAGAAGCCTGACAGCCATCCAAACAATACTGCTCCAAGTCAGACGCGAGAACTGGCTGCGCAATCCATTTGCAACACACAATATGGAAATCAGCCGCAGTAGCGCTAATGCAGCTGCTACGCAGGCAAATGACGGCCACAGCAGAGAACCTGATGATGGAAGGCGGCAGCTCCAGAATCCAGATGATGGCGGCGGCTGAAAAGAAACTAAAAACCTTTTTATTCTTCCACAGATACGAAGCCACTTCACCTTCACAGAAATTGGTAATCCACATCCAGAATGACGATGCACTGGACCTCGGCCAGATTCAGCCCTGTTGATGCTGTCCTGCAGTCACAGTTTAGCGCCGACACTGGCAAGGATTCCACTTCGCAGCCGACGACGAGACCAATAGGCGTAATGATGTTCTTCACGACTGCATACTCCACCTGAAATAATTAAAAACAAAAACAATGTAAACAAAGTAGCAATAAGTTTAGTGTTACCCTGGCATTTAGCCAAATTATCGAAAGCTACTAAACAAAAATTAATACCAAATAAGCCAATACCGTAAGAAATGTTACCCTGCCAATTTACAGCCACTTCTGCAACTACATGTAATGTAGATAAGCAGTAGGCGCGAAACAATTTGTAAACGAGGGGGAACGTTGTGAGTTGCTGCGGACACCGCAACTCTACAGTTATACCCGATACTTAGTCAGTAAAGCTCTCATCCGGCAGACGCTGCTAATATTAAACGACACGACAAAGATTGCGTGCGAGAGAGACAGAAAATCAGTCTGAGTGTGACGTCGGGCGCTGCATAGCCAGTGCAAATTGATTTGTTGCTTTTGGCTACAAAAATGATCCGATCTGATCCAGATTCAACAATCTGATAAATATGGTCATTGTCTATGATTCTGCGTTTTTAGTTTTCTCGAATGTGCAATATTGTGGATGCAACAGGTTTTCGTCCTTTGTGGGGGGCGGATGGGGGTGGTGCGAAATTCTGAGATATACGTTTTATATTGAGATCTAACAGAAGTGCGGATACCAAATTTGGTTACTCTAGCCTTAATAGTCTCTGAGATTTGTGGATGCCCCAGATTTTCGACCTTTGCGGGGGCGGAAGGGGGTGTGGTGAAATTTGGACACGAAACGGTCAAGGTCCGATATCACAGGAGTGTGGATACCAAATTTGGTTACTCTGGCTCTTATAGGTTCTGAGATCCTTGAACTCATATTTTGCAATTGGCAAAACCGACCATGAAACCTGTGTGTTAGAGAGAGACAGAGCGAGAAAGAATGAAATTGTTTTCTTGCCACAGATTTTCGTCCTTTGTGGGGGCGGAAGTGGGTGGGGCGAAGTTTTGAAATATTTTTGTAGCAGTGACATATCACAGAAGTCTGGATCCAAAACATCGTTGCTCTAGCTCTTATAGTCTTTGAGCACTAGGCGCTGAAGGGGACGGACAGACGGACAGACAGACAGGGCTCAATCGACTCGGCTATTGATGCTGATCAAGAATATATACACTTTATGGGGTCGGAAACGATTCCTTCTGGACGTTACACACATCCACTTTTACCACAAATCTAATATACCCCAATACTCATTTTGAGTATCAGGTATAAATATGCTAATTATAAGAGTATAAACAAATAAAACGGTTCTCTCTTCATGTCAGCCTCCCTGCCCCCTGCTAATGCAGGTGGCGATGGAAATTGGTTCGACATGAAGAGAGACTACCAATTTAGTTCGCAAGACGAACACAACAGAAACAACATCCCGCACATTTCCCTCGCACCAATAAGAGAGGACTCCATCCAGATGTGCACCATAGCTGCAAAAATAAAAAACCATCAAACAATAAACATTGGTGCGATCTATTGTCCACCTGCACACGAATGGATTGATACACAATTTAAACAGGTATTTGATTTATCATAGCTGGGGATTGTAACGCCAAAAGCCAGTGGTGGGGCAATCCAAGATCGTGTAGAAGAGGGGCTGCACTTCTGAAATGCATCCAGGAAAACGACCAAAGCATACTGGCCATTGGATCCCCCACCCATTTCCCTTCAAATCGACGACATATGCCGTCTGCTATAGACTTTGCGGTTTATAAGGGTATCAGACACAATTTAATTCACATTGAAACATCATATGACTTAGGTTCAGATCACAACATGCAAATCATTAAACTCCTCCTGAGACCTGAATATGGAAAAAAAAAGATACTATTACCAAAAAATGCAAATATCAGAAGATTTCAAGCTCACCTAGAACAGCGAATCCATCTGGAGACTGAACTTCACAGCGGCGACGACATAGATGATGCAGTGGCTATCCTTGAAAAGAACATTTACATTGCAGCTGAATTGGCTTCGCAAGCCTCAAGTAACCAGCACACAGTGTACGGACCGCAAAACTTTCATCTTGACTCGCAAACGCTGAAAGCGATCAAGATCAAAAGAATTCTCTGCAAAATCAACCAAAAATATAGGTGCTCCAACCCCCTCATTGCACGCACTATCAATCAGCTGACTAACAGAATACGTAAACGGATCAAGCTACAAAAAGACAAACAAATGAACAGACTGCTACACGACATCGACCCAACTGATAGGTACAGCATGCAGAAACTATGGCGGCTCACCAACACAATCAAGAGACTGCCCATTCCAAATCTGCCAGTCAGAAGGCACGTGGCGGAAGGGCAGCAAGCTCCTGCTGATCCTTGGTGCAAAACTACGGAGGAAAAAGCTGAGGCCTTTGCGCAGCACCTGGAAGCACGTTTCACGCCAAAGATCACGGCAGCCCTAGAAGACAGAGAAGAAATTAACGCAGTATTACAAGAAAACAGTCCAGATGAAGCTGCTCAAATAATCAGACCTGTGACCATCCAGGAACTCAAATCGGAAATTAAGAAGCTCAAGACGAAAAAGGCACCCGGTCTCGACAGTATCGACAATCGCGTCATTAAATCTCTGCCAACATCCGCCATCGAGTATCTGCTGTTGATATGCAACTCGGCTCTGCAGTTCGGCCACTTCCCAAAGTCCTGGAAATGCGCAAAAATCTCTATGTTAAGGAAACCAGGAAAGCCGAGTGATAGGCTTGAGTCCTACAGACCCATCAGCCAGCTTACAGGCTTCTGCAAAATCCTTGAACGCCTCATCCTCAAGCGACTCTTTGAAGAAGAAAGCTTTGCCATGTCCATTCCAAACCATCAATTTGGCTTCAGAAGTCAGCACTCAGCGGAACAGCAAATCGGACGAGTCACGCAATTTATCCTCAGATCCTACGAAGCGCAGCGGCATTGCAGTTCTGTGTACATGGATATCCAGGAAGCTTTTGATAGAGTCTGGCATCAGGGTCTTCTCTGCAAAGTTAAAACGATAATACCTGACACTTTATACATTCTACTCACCAGCTATCTTTCAGACAGAAGCTTCAAAGTCGTCTGCTGTAACAACATCACCTCAAGCCTAAAGCACATAACCGCTGGAGTGCCGCAAGGAAGCGTACTTGGCCCAGTGCTCTATAATCTTTACACTGCCGACATGCCGCAGCCATCAAGACACGCAAACTCAACCCAAATGCTAGCAACGTACGCTGATGACGCAGTATACCTCGTATCTGTCCTAAGTCCAAAACAAGCCAACGAAAATGTGGAGCGGCTCCTGGCTGATGCATTATCATGGTCTAAGAAATGGGGAATAACCATCAGTCTTGCAAAAACTGCTCATGTTCTACACACTCTCTCACCTGTGCAGCAACACACTCCAGCTCCAAGGTTAGCCGGGCAACTCCTGGCCAATAAATCCGTCATGCCATACCTGGGAATACATATGGATACGAAGCTCAATTTCAATAAGCATGTAGCGGCTATAGTCACTAAAACAAGGGCCCGGATCAAAAAGCTCGACTGGATCATCGGCAGATACAGTAAACTCCCACTACCTCCAAAGGTCCTCCTCTATAAGCAGCTGATTGCCCCAATATGGCAGTATGCCATGCCAGTCTGGGGGCCACTGACTTCAAGCATGCAAATAGCCAAGCTCCAGACGATCCAAAGCAAAGCCCTCAGAGCAATGTCAAATGCTCCCCAGTATGTGAGCAACAACGCACTGCATGCGAATCTCCAAGTAGCAACTGTGGAAGAAGTTTATAACAGACTCTGAAGGAACTGCTGCACTCGGCTAATGCAGCACACAAATTTACTTACCTGTGAGATCGCAACGCACCCATACATTCCAAGAAGGCTGGCCAGGCCAAGGTATGCCGCAATGATAGAAGAGCACAATCCAAACAGCAACAGAAGCCTGACAGCCATCCAAACAATACTGCTCCAAGTCAGACGCGAGAACTGGCTGCGCAATCCATTTGCAACACACAATATGGAAATCAGCCGCAGTAGCGCTAATGCAGCTGCTACGCAGGCAAATGACGGCCACAGCAGAGAACCTGATGATGGAAGGCGGCAGCTCCAGAATCCAGATGATGGCGGCGGCTGAAAAGAAACTAAAAACCTTTTTATTCTTCCACAGATACGAAGCCACTTCACCTTCACAGAAATTGGTAATCCACATCCAGAATGACGATGCACTGGACCTCGGCCAGATTCAGCCCTGTTGATGCTGTCCTGCAGTCACAGTTTAGCGCCGACACTGGCAAGGATTCCACTTCGCAGCCGACGACGAGACCAATAGGCGTAATGATGTTCTTCACGACTGCATACTCCACCTGAAATAATTAAAAACAAAAACAATGTAAACAAAGTAGCAATAAGTTTAGTGTTACCCTGGCATTTAGCCAAATTATCGAAAGCTACTAAACAAAAATTAATACCAAATAAGCCAATACCGTAAGAAATGTTACCCTGCCAATTTACAGCCACTTCTGCAACTACATGTAATGTAGATAAGCAGTAGGCGCGAAACAATTTGTAAACGAGGGGGAACGTTGTGAGTTGCTGCGGACACCGCAACTCTACAGTTATACCCGATACTTAGTCAGTAAAGCTCTCATCCGGCAGACGCTGCTAATATTAAACGACACGACAAAGATTGCGTGCGAGAGAGACAGAAAATCAGTCTGAGTGTGACGTCGGGCGCTGCATAGCCAGTGCAAATTGATTTGTTGCTTTTGGCTACAAAAATGATCCGATCTGATCCAGATTCAACAATCTGATAAATATGGTCATTGTCTATGATTCTGCGTTTTTAGTTTTCTCGAATGTGCAATATTGTGGATGCAACAGGTTTTCGTCCTTTGTGGGGGGCGGATGGGGGTGGTGCGAAATTCTGAGATATACGTTTTATATTGAGATCTAACAGAAGTGCGGATACCAAATTTGGTTACTCTAGCCTTAATAGTCTCTGAGATTTGTGGATGCCCCAGATTTTCGACCTTTGCGGGGGCGGAAGGGGGTGTGGTGAAATTTGGACACGAAACGGTCAAGGTCCGATATCACAGGAGTGTGGATACCAAATTTGGTTACTCTGGCTCTTATAGGTTCTGAGATCCTTGAACTCATATTTTGCAATTGGCAAAACCGACCATGAAACCTGTGTGTTAGAGAGAGACAGAGCGAGAAAGAATGAAATTGTTTTCTTGCCACAGATTTTCGTCCTTTGTGGGGGCGGAAGTGGGTGGGGCGAAGTTTTGAAATATTTTTGTAGCAGTGACATATCACAGAAGTCTGGATCCAAAACATCGTTGCTCTAGCTCTTATAGTCTTTGAGCACTAGGCGCTGAAGGGGACGGACAGACGGACAGACAGACAGGGCTCAATCGACTCGGCTATTGATGCTGATCAAGAATATATACACTTTATGGGGTCGGAAACGATTCCTTCTGGACGTTACACACATCCACTTTTACCACAAATCTAATATACCCCAATACTCATTTTGAGTATCAGGTATAAATATGCTAATTATAAGAGTATAAACAAATAAAACGGTTCTCTCTTCATGTCAGCCTCCCTGCCCCCTGCTAATGCAGGTGGCGATGGAAATTGGTTCGACATGAAGAGAGACTACCAATTTAGTTCGCAAGACGAACACAACAGAAACAACATCCCGCACATTTCCCTCGCACCAATAAGAGAGGACTCCATCCAGATGTGCACCATAGCTGCAAAAATAAAAAACCATCAAACAATAAACATTGGTGCGATCTATTGTCCACCTGCACACGAATGGATTGATACACAATTTAAACAGGTATTTGATTTATCATAGCTGGGGATTGTAACGCCAAAAGCCAGTGGTGGGGCAATCCAAGATCGTGTAGAAGAGGGGCTGCACTTCTGAAATGCATCCAGGAAAACGACCAAAGCATACTGGCCATTGGATCCCCCACCCATTTCCCTTCAAATCGACGACATATGCCGTCTGCTATAGACTTTGCGGTTTATAAGGGTATCAGACACAATTTAATTCACATTGAAACATCATATGACTTAGGTTCAGATCACAACATGCAAATCATTAAACTCCTCCTGAGACCTGAATATGGAAAAAAAAAGATACTATTACCAAAAAATGCAAATATCAGAAGATTTCAAGCTCACCTAGAACAGCGAATCCATCTGGAGACTGAACTTCACAGCGGCGACGACATAGATGATGCAGTGGCTATCCTTGAAAAGAACATTTACATTGCAGCTGAATTGGCTTCGCAAACCTCAAGTAACCAGCACACAGTGTACGGACCGCAAAACTTTCATCTTGACTCGCAAACGCTGAAAGCGATCAAGATCAAAAGAATTCTCTGCAAAATCAACCAAAAATATAGGTGCTCCAACCCCCTCATTGCACGCACTATCAATCAGCTGACTAACAGAATACGTAAACGGATCAAGCTACAAAAAGACAAACAAATGAACAGACTGCTACACGACATCGACCCAACTGATAGGTACAGCATGCAGAAACTTGTGAGGAAAGGTATTCCCACACGTAGGGGGCAGTATAGGGTTAAACGCTAACGGCCGTTATCCGTGGATATCCGGAGGCGGCGAATTCCCGAGGAGAGCTCTCCCGGGGTCCCAAGATGAGAGGGGAGGACCCCTGGAGAGAGAGCAGCGGGATGACGGGATCGGGCCGGCAGTGGCCCAGCGCATGACCAAATATGGTCATGAGATCACGCCACCAGCCAGGTCCCGTTGGAGAGTGACAAGGGAATGAAGGAACGCCGATGGAAAAATACGGGCACCGCATGGCGGAAAGTGCCGTTAGCGCCAGGCGGCATCGGCGGCGCCGACGCAGAAGCGAGCCTATAAGAGGAAGGCCGCGACCAGGAACGAGGACAGTCAGCAAACGGAGCTAACAAGAGTGAAGTGAATAGTGAGCCACGAGAGTGAGACCAAGCGAAGGGAAAATAACTTTAGAAAGCGAACGCGTTGTGTGAGGATTGAGAGGCGGACTCGAGCGTGCAGCCAAGAGCCAAAGACCCCCATCCCTTGAACCAACGGCGCCACGCTTAAAGCGCATCCCACCAGGAGTGAGGCACCCTCGGGCCGAAAAGCCAAGTGAGTCGAGTGAGAGCGAACGCGTCAGGCGCCTGAGTGAGAGGTGGATTTGGGCCACGTGCCAAGAATCGCTAGCCCCAGTCAGTAGAGCCGGCGGTGCCACGCTTGGCGACGCCGTGGGGGGCCCAGGGAGCGACGCGCTCATCGAACCACAGAGGAGAACCAAGAGGAGAACCAGCACCGGAGTCGGAATAGCGTAAGATAGACTTAAGATACCAATAAAGCATATTAGCATACCAGTACAAGACCCAACCCGTGCCTTCTTACTTGTCGTCGGGGCAACATACAAATATTGTTGCAGCGAGCCTACCGACCGCTGAGCCAGCCCAGCTGCATCAGACGGAGAAGAACGGTTCGTTACAACTGGCGCCCAACGTGGGGCCTCTCGACAAGTAAAAGACAAAGTGCATTTGGGAAGGGCGGTACTGAGTTTGGTATCGCGAGGGCATAAAAATGAGGAGCCGACGATGGGTTCACTCATTGAGGAAAGAGGACTTGGTCCAGTGCGCGCGGGCCTGCGGTCTTCGATTGGAAGGCACGCTGACCGAGATGCGCCGAATTTTCAAGGAGTGCATAGAGAAGCACGGAGAGGAACCGGAGTATGCGGGCGCGCTCGAGGCCTGGGAGATGAAGGCGGGAGGAGTCGTGACCGCGGCCCAGATGGAGGACGGGGCGGATCCATACGAGCACCTGACGCTGCCGCGAGTGCGGAGCTAGTAACGCTGTGGAGACGGCCGTCCGAGACCCAAGAGGAGCTCATCGCGAGCCTGGCGGTCCCGGTGAAAAGCCGGTCGCCTAGCCGACCGCGGGCAGAGAGTGGGGAGAGGCCAACCAGGCCAGCACAGCCGGAGCAAGGGAGCGCGAGAAACCCACAGAGGGAGGATGAAGGGAGAGCAGGGGAGGATCGTCGACGGGGACTCGATGAACAAAACCACGAGTCCGTCCAGTTCGAGTTTTGCCCACGTCGCCAAGAAGGTCAGGGAGTGGTCGTTTCGGTTCGACGGAACGGCGAAACCACTCGAGTTCCTGGAACAGATCGAGTGGTCAGCCGACATGTACGGGTTGGAGTTGAATTTAATTCCGCGAGCCATGCCTGAGCTGCTAAAGGGTCGGGCGCTCATGTGGTTTGTAGCCAACAACAGGCAGTGGCAAGCATGGAACGCATTTGCGCGTAGCTTCCAAGCATACTTCCTGCCGAGGGGGTATTTTGAAAAATTACTCCAGGAGGTGAGGTTGAGGAAGCAAAGATGGGGAGAGCCATTCAAGGACTACATGGTGGAGATGCAGACCCTCATGCGGCCACTAAAATGCACGCCCGAAGAGCAGTTGGAGCTCATTACAGACAACAGCATGCCCGATTTGAGGGTGTTCATCCGGCCACATAGGTGCTGAGACCTGGATCACATGATGACGCTGGCCGACGAGTTTGAGGCTCTGGAGAGAGACCGGCTGGAGTTCCAACGGGAGTGTCCGGCGAGTAAAGCAAAAGCAAACAATCCGTTCGCTCGTCCGGCAGTAACGGAGATATGTCGCCGCTGCCAGGGCGAAACGGCAGCCAGCTCTGATTCGACAGGGGAAAAAAGGCCGGTCCCAACGCGGCGGGACGACCAAGCGAACACGAACATAGAGGCGGGGTTCGTGAAAAACCCAGCCCAGGCGTGTCGACGATGCGGGAGTGACCGCCATTGGGCACAAGCATGCAATGGCCGACCTCTAACATTCTGCTGGAGGTGCGGCAAGGTAGGGGCCCCGACATGGCAGTGCTGCCCGAAAGCGGGAAACGCCGCGCGACCCAAGCCGCGGAGGGCCGTGCCAGGGTCGCAAGACGAAGCCCCCCAAAGCTCGTAGGAGAACTCACGGAGGAGGATGTCCAGCTGTCGGCGGTGGTGAGGATCGCGGGCAGCAACTGGAAAGCAACGGTCGATACCGGGGCGACAAGCAGTTTTATCAGCTGCGAGGCGGCGAGTAGACTGGGGGAAGAGAGGCGACAGAAAGAGACGAGGAAGCTGGTGCGGCTGGCTGACGGACGCAGCCGGGAAATCAATTCCCAGATCGAGGTGGAGCTGGCCTTCGGGGACAAGATCGTTACAATCCCGCTTCTCGTGATGCCCGGAGTAATAGATGAGCTGGTCCTGGGATGGGATTTCCTCGCCGCGGTCGGAGCAGAGGTGACCTGTGCGGGACACAGGGTTGTGATCCCTGCGAGAGGCCACCGCCAGGGGCGGTTGGAGGAGAAGTTGTCAGTGGCGGTGGTAGCGAACACGGAAGGGTCTGTCGAGCCCGCATCCGACGGAACGCGAGCGGAGGAGGGATCGGTTGAAAACTTCCTGGCAAAGGAGTTGGAAGAGTTCCGAGAACTGAAGGGAGTGTCGAACATAGCTACACACACGATCATGTGTGGACAAGTGTCAATTTTTTAGGAAGGAGCTACGATACCTGGGGCATTTGGTAACGGGAGACGGAATCTGCACCGATCCCGAGAAAGTGGCGGCCATTAAGGAGTTACAGCCGCCAGCGAATGTCAAAGAGCTACGACAATACTTGGGCGTGGCCTCCTGGTACAGGCGTTTCGTAAAGGGATTCGCCACTTTGGTGCAGCCCCTCAGCACTTTGCTGAAGAGGAAGGCCAAGTGGGAATGGTCAACGGAGCAGCAACAAGCGTTCGAGGACGTAAAAAGTTGGCTGACAGCAGACCCGGTGTTGGCATGCCCAGATTTCTCAAAGAAATTCGTGCTCCAGACGGACGCCAGCGACTACGGACTGGGGGCGATCCTGACGCAAGAGACGGAGAAGGGCGAGAGGGTCATCTCATACGCCAGTAGGACCCTGAATAGCGCGGAAAAGAACTATTCGGCGACTGAAAAGGAGTGTCTGGCCATTATATGGGCTATAATGCGGCCGGAAAAATGCTGACACGAGTGCAAGAGGAGCCGTGGTCAACGGTGTGTGCCGACTTCGTGGTCCCTCTGCCCAGGTCAAAGCATGGGAATGCCATGTTATTGGTGATGGTGGATCGGTTCTCGAAATGGACCGAGTTGGTCCCCTTGAGAAAGGGCACGGCGGAAGCACTAACAAAAGCGTTCCGAGAGCGCATCGTGTCCCGGTTTGGCGTGCCGAAGGTGGTGATCACGGATAATGGCGTCCAGTTCACCAGTAGAGCTTTTAAGAGGAGCAGATGGGTGTACGGCATCAGTTCACGGCCCCGTACACGCCGCAGGAGAACCCGACGGAGCGAACTAACCGGACAGTGAAAACTATGATAGCTCAGTTCACCGAAGGGAACCAGAGGAACTGGTATGAGAAATGGCCAGAGATAATGCTGGCCGTAAATTCAGGAGTCCGAATCCACCGGGTACTCGCCGGCGTTTGTGGTCCAAGGGAGAGAGCCGAGGCTACCAAAGGCTCTATACGATGACGAAGCGCTGGGCACAGGACAGGGCACGCCCACTCCGGACGAGAACGCGGCCAAGTTGAGAGAGGTATTTCAACTGGTGAGGCGGAATCTCGAAAGAGCGGCGCAGTACCAGGCGAGGTATTATAACCTGAGGAGGAGAGCGTGGAAACCCACGATTGGAGACAAGGTATGGGCCAAGCAACACCATCTATCCAACGCGGCCGAAGGGTTTGCGGCAAAACTGGCCCCGAAATATGACGGTCCCTACACCATAATAGATTTCGTGTCCCCGGTCATTTGTAAATTAAAGAAGGACAGCGAGAAACGGACGCGGACCGCCCATATAGGGGACTTGAAGCCACAACCCGGGGAAGGAACCCCTGAAACAGGCCCTGGAACCGAAGGGTAGACGACGCACAAGGAGGGGCAACGGGCGAGGCATACGGAGAAGGATGGACGAGCACGAAAGACAGAAACTAGCGGCAGGGGCAGAAAGGAGAGTCCCAGCTGGATGCCACGCAGGACAAGTTCGTACAGGATACTCCTACAACTAAGGTTCAGTAAAACTAAGAACCACGCGTGTCACGCAGGACAGGAATCGCTCACAAGGGAGGAGCGGGCGGCCCAACTGGATGCCACGCAGGACAAGGCCATACAGGATACTCTTACAATTAAGGTTCAGTAAAACTAAGCAGCAGACGGCGGCCGGCGGACCAATGAAGCTGGACCTACAAGAAAAAAAAAGGGAGGATTAGCTCGTCAGCCAATAGGAACTGATCAAAGGCAAAGAAGGTAGAAGATACCCGGGTTACCATTACCCCAGAGGGCGGGTTGCGTGGTGCGTCGACGGACGAGGGGGCACCCGAGAAGGGGGTTCCGAGATGAGCAGAAGTTCGGGTCCGGGTCCAGGGCATCGAAGCCAGCTCCTAAGGTCGGGGATGGCGGGACAGAGACGGGCGGAGCTGGCCACGGGGGGCGGGCCGATGTTTGGCAGCACGGGCGAAAGGTCGGAGGACCTATTGATCACGGGCTGGGAGATCGGTCAGCACCGTGGATCGGAACCCAAGGACGGGCTGGAAGAAAAGGCATGGTGAGATGAGGAACCCAAGAACTCGGGAGGCTTACCAGATTCAAGGCGAAGCCAAACAACACGTCGCCAGACCTGGAAGTAGAAAGGGCCAAATAAAAAAAAAAAAAGAGAAATAGGAAGAAGTGGGAACCGAAGGAAGGCTAACAAAACCAGGGGGCACCCTAGGGTTAACGCGGCGAGAGGCGCGGATAACTTTCAAAACGGGAGCGAGCGAGAGAGCCAGCTGGAAGGCAAGAGAGAGCCGTCCCACGGGCTTATGTAAGGCACCGTTACAGGGAACGGTGAGCACCGGCACGAGCCCTTATAAAGGAGGGGGCAGCGCACGATCAGGTATTTTCAAAAGTTGACCACGTGGAAAAAAAGGGTAAGATGCAGCAGCATTTAATAAGGTATATAACGGAGCAGCGAAAATGGATTCGCCGCGGGTATCAGGCTATGGGTGATACGCAAAGTCGGCGGCAGGCGTACCAGGTCGAGCGCGAGGAGCAAAGGGCGAGCAGGAGTAGGTCCCCGGAGCTGCAGCTATTGGCCTCACCGCTAGTGTCAACCGCGGGATCCATGGGACCGACGGTGTCCCCGGTGGTATCGCCGGGGTACACCGAGGCGGAAAGTGATCTGGAATTGGTGAGCTGTGAGTCGGCGCCACGGAGAAAACGCGCACGCGAGGCGAAGCGCGAGGAGCCCCGGACCAGCAGACGCGAGGAGCCCCCACACCAAGCGCGAGGAGCACCGGACCAGCAGACGCAAGGAGCCCCGCACCATCAAGCGCGAGGAGCCCCACACCGGCAAGCGCGAGGAGCCCCGGACCAGCAAGCGCGAGGAGCCCCGTTCCAGCAAGCGCGAGAAGCCCCACCCCAGCAAGCGCGAGGAGCGGCCTGAGGGAGGAAGGAGGGGGCGCACGGAGACGCGGAAGGAGGAGCCCAGGGAGCGGGCCTCGAAGCGGGCGTCCACGCGTTCGACGCGTACGGCCAAGGAAGAGGAGTCGTCGGCACGCACAAGGGGGAGGTCGACGGCGCGGCGAGGGGATCAACGACCGACAGACCCACAGGTCGAGGAGCGGCAGCCAACGCCGACCGAAACCGCGGTCAAGGAGCCGCAGACAACGCAGGCCGACATCACGGAAAACAACGCGGCCGCTGAGGCACGACGCCTCGCGGAATGGCACCGGCGGTTCGCGCTGGCCGCGGCGACGGAGGAGCGGAGGCAACGGCGTGTATGGGAGGACGCCCTGACGCTGGCAAAGAGGCTGAAGGCCACGCAGGAGGCTGAAAAGGAGGCGCAAGAAGCGGAGGCGGAGCGCCACAAACGGGACGTCGCGCACCAATGGCGACGAACACGCCAACATCACTGACGGCGGAGGGCCCAGCGGCGGCACCCGAAGTCGAGGTGGCGACCGACGGCGAAGCGGATGACGGCGCGAGAGCAACGGCGGAAGCGAAGAAGGACGAGGCCGCGGAACAACACTCACCTGAGCCATGGGAGAGAGGTCCTTGGCGATGGCCGGAACCCGGCCAGGGCGAGCGACCGAAGCTGGGCCGACAGGCGTCGTGCCCAGGGGAGCGGGCGGAGGCGCGCCGGCCCGAGCTCCAGCGCCAGGCATCGTGGCCCCAGACGAGGTCGGCGGACAACTCACGGTGGCGGTCCGTCAACCGCGAGGAGTGGCCGGCCGTCGTCACGCGCTCTCTCGCGCGGATAAAGCCAACCGCAAGGAGGGTGAAGCGTCTGGTCAACGACGGTGGCGTCCGGTACCGGCTGTTGGTGTCCGCCGATCGGCAGGAGGTATTCCGGGCTAAGTATTGAGGAGAAAAGAAGAGTAGAGAAGAGGAATGGGAAAAAGGAAGTAACGGAAAAAAAGAACAACTAAAAAAAAAAAACAAAAACAAAAAAAAAAAACCTGGTCTTACCTTGCAGCAGAGGAACTAACCCTACGCTTTATCGAGTGGAGCGTAAGGGCAACGCTGTGTCATATCGAGTAGGTCAGAATAGCGACCATACCCTATATCGGGCGGGGCGAAAGAAGCTCCTATGCGAACTATCGATAAGGGGGAATCGAATCGATCGCGCGCATCGAAGAGATACGGCAACGCCGCAAGGCGCAAGGCCGAAAGAGGGCGCCAGGGGGCACCCGGGTCGAGAACAAAGCACGCGCGCGCCAGTCGCGCGGGGTTTTTGAAACATCCCAAACCTGGGACGCGGAAAACCGGGATTTTCCGCCAATAAAAGAAAGGGGGAAGTGTGAGGAAAGGTATTCCCACACGTAGGGGGCAGTATAGGGTTAAGCGCTAACGGCCGTTATCCGGGGATATCCGGAGGCGGCGAATTCCCAAGGAGAGCTCTCCCGGGGTCCCAAGATGAGAGGGGAGGACCCCTGGAGAGAGAGCAGCGGGATGACGGGATCGGGCCGGCAGTGGCCCAGCGCATGACCAAATATGGTCATGAGATCACGCCACCAGCCAGGTCCCGTTGGAGAGCGACAAGGGAATGAAGGAACGCCGATGGAAAAATACGGGCACCGCATGGCGGAAAGTGCCGTTAGCGCCAGGCGGCATCGGCGGCGCCGACGCAGAAGCGAGCCTATAAGAGGAGGGCCGCGACCAGGAACGAGGACAGTCAGCAAACGGAGCTAACAAGAGTGAAGTGAATAGTGAGCCACGAAAGTGAGACCAAGCGAAGGGAAAAGAACTTTAGAAAGCGAACGCGTTGTGTGAGGATTGAGAGGCGGACTCGAGCGTGCAGCCAAGAGCCAAAGACCCCAATCCCTTGAACCAACGGCGCCACGCTTGAAGCGCATCCCACCAGGAGTGAGGCACCCTCGGGCCGAAAAGCCAAGTGAGTCGAGTGAGAGCGAACGCGTCAGGCGCCTGACTGAGAGGCGTATTTGGGCCACGTGCCAAGAATCGCTAGCCCCAGTCAGTAGAGCCGGCGGTGCCACGCTTGACGACGCCGTGGGGGTCCCAGGGAGCGACGCGCTCATCGAACCACAGAGGAGAACCAAGAGGAGAACCAGCACCGGAGTCGGAATAGCGTAAGATAGACTTAAGATACCAATAAAGCATATTAGCATACCAGTACAAGACCCAACCCGTGCCTTCTTACTTGTCGTCGGGGCAACATACAAATATTGTTGCAGCGAGCCTACCGACCGCTGAGCCAGCCCAGCTGCATCAGACGGATAAGAACGGTTCGTTACAAACTATGGCGGCTCACCAACACAATCAAGAGACAGCCCATTCCAAATCTGCCAGTCAGAAGGCACGTGGCGGAAGGGCAGCAAGCTCCTGCTGATCCTTGGTGCAAAACTACGGAGGAAAAAGCTGAGGCCTTTGCGCAGCACCTGGAAGCACGTTTCACGCCAAAGATCACGGCAGCCCTAGAAGACAGAGAAGAAATTAACGCAGTATTACAAGAAAACGGTCCAGATGAAGCTGCTCAAATAATCAGACCTGTGACCATCCAGAAACTCAAATCGGAAATTAAGAAGCTCAAGACGAAAAAGGCACCCGATTTCGACAGTATCGACAGTATCGACAATCGCGTCATTAAATCTCTGCCAACATCCGCCATCGAGTATCTGCTGTTGATATGCAACTCGGCTCTGCAGTTCGGCCACTTCCTAAAGTCCTGGAAATGCGCAAAAATCTCTATGTTAAGGAAACCAGGAAAGCCGAGTGATAGGCTTGAGTCCTATAGACCCATCAGCCAGCTTACAGGCTTCTCCAAAATCCTTGAACACCTCATCCTCAAGCGACTCTTTGAAGAAGAAAGCTTTGCCATGGCTATTCCAAACCATCAATTTGGCTTCAGAAATCAGCACTCAGCGGAACAGCAAATCGGACGAGTCACGCAATTTATCCTCAGATCCTACGAAGCGCAGCGGCATTGCAGTGCTGTGTACATGGATATCCAGGAAGCTTTTGATAGGGTCTGGCATCAGGATCTTCTCTGCAAAGTTAAAACGATAATACCTGACAATTTATACATTCTACTCACCAGCTATCTCTCAGACAGAAGCTTCAAAGTCGTCTGCTGTAACAACATCACCTCAAGCCTAAAGCACATAACCGCTGGAGTGCCGCAAGGAAGCGTACTTGGCCCAGTGCTCTATAATCTTTACACTGCCGACATGCCGCAGCCACCAAGACACGCAAACTCAACCCAAATGCTAGCAACGTACGCTGATGACGCAGTATACCTCGTATCTGCCCTAAGTCCAAAACAAGCCAACGAAAATGTGGAGCGGCTCGTGGCTGATGCATTATCATGGTCTAAGAAATGGGGAATAACCATCAGTCTTGCAAAAACTGCTCATGTTCTACACACTCTCTCACCTGTGCAGCAACACACTCCAGCTCCAAGGTTAGCCGGGCAACTCGTGGCCAAAAAATCCGTCATGCCATACCTGGGAATACATATGGATACGAAGCTCAATTTCAATAAGCATGTAGCGGCTATTGGCACTAAAACAAGGGCCCGGATCAAAAAGCTCGACTGGATCATCGGCAGAAACAGTAAACTCTCACTACCTCCAAAGGTCCTCCTCTATAAGCAGCTGATTGCCCCAATATGGCAGTATGCCATGCCAGTCTGGGGGCCACTGACTTCAAGCATGCAAATGGCCAAGCTCCAGACGATCCAAAGCAAAGCCCTCAGAGCAATGTCAAATGCTCCCCGGTATGTGAGCAACAACGCACTGCATGCGGATCTCCAAGTAGCAACTGTGGAGAAAGTTTATAACAGACTCTGAAGGAACTGCTACACTCGGCTAATGCAGCACACAAATTTACTTGCCTGTGAGATCGCAACGCACCCATACATTCCAAGAAGGCTGGCCAGGCCAAGGTATGCCGCAATGATAGAAGAGCACAATCCAAACAGCAACAGAAGCCTGACAGCCATCCAAACAATACTGCTCCAAGTCAGACGCGAGAACTGGCTGCGCAATCCATTTGCAACACACAATATGGAAATCAGCCGCAGTAGCGCTAATGCAGATGCTACGCAGGCAAATGACGGCCCCAGCAGAGAACCTGATGATGGACGGCGGCAGCTCCAGAATCCAGATGATGGCGGCGGCTGAAAAGAAACTAAAAACCTTTTTATTCTTCCACAGATACGAAGCCACTTCACCTTCACAGAAATTGGTAATCCACATCCAGAATGACGATGCACTGGACCTCGGCCAGCTTCAGCCCTGTTGATGCTGTCCTGCAGTCACAGTTTAGCGCCGACACTCGCAAGGATTCCACTTCGCAGCCGACGACGAGACCAATAGGCGTAATGATGTTCTTCACGGCTGCATACTCCACCTGAAATAATTAAAAACAAAAACAATGTAAAGAAAGTAGCAATAAGTTTAGTGTTACCCTGGCATTTAGCCAAATTATCGATAGCTACTAAAAAAAAATAAATACCAAATAAGCCAATACCGTAAGAAATGTTACCCTGCCAATTTACAGCCACTTCTGCAACTACATGTAATGTAGATAAGCAGTTGGCGCGAAACAATTTGTAAAATATGCTAATTATAAGAGTAGAATAAAGGTGGAGAAATTTAACTTCTCTTATGCCAGGGAGATAGCGTCGTTTAAGATAAGAATCTCCCCAACTCAATTTGACACCATTTGCTCCACCAAATTTTGGCCGGAGCATTTGGTGGTGAAGGAGTTTAAGGCTAAGAAGAAGAATAGGCCCCCCATATCGCTTCCAAATCTTTCCAGCGTGCCACCCTCAACCTCAACTTCCTCTTTCTCAACTTCCCGTCTTGCTCCAACCTTTCCAAAAAACTAACTTCTCTTTTAGTAACCTATCAGAATGTAAGAGGCTTGCGTAGTAAGCTCAGCATTCTTTTCCGGGATAGTGTTGCATTTGCTTCCCACGTTATTGTGTTTACTGAAACCTGGTTAAAGCCGGACATTCTTAGTTCCGAGGTTTTGGCAGGTCTGTACACAACTTTTAGAAAGGACCGTTCGTCTCGACGTGCAGGAGGGGTTCTAATTGCAGTGGACTCTTACTTCACGTCAGAGCACTTCACAGTCCAAGTTCAACAGGAACTGGAATTCCTGTGTGTAAAACTGATTCTTCCCGCTTTCGCTATATTCATTACTTGCTCGTATATCCCACCTTCTTCGGATATTTCAATTTATGAGCAGCACTTGTCCGCTTTAACCGCTGTTGCTTCCTCGCTATCTGATAAAGATCGTATGATAGTTCTTGGTGACTTCAACTTGCCAGGAACTGTTTGGTCTTCGGTAAACGAGTCTAGTATCCTAGTGCCCATGTCACGACATGACTTTGTTGACGGCTTGCTTGACCTGTCCCTGTCTCAAGTCAATCATGTGAAAAATTCCTTGGGTCGATTGCTTGATCTATGCTTTGTATCGGATCCGACCATAGTGTTGTTAACCCGAGCCCTTCCGCTCACTATACCTGAAGACGCCTACCACCCTACTTTCGAGGTGTCGCTAGACATAGGACCAACTGTATTGGATCGGTCGAGTAGACTACCTGAACGTATCCGCTGCTTTCGTAAAGCCGAGTTTGCGAAGCTTAATAACCTAATTAGGGATTTTGATTGGTCCGCTTTGTACTTGTGCACTGATGTCACAAAAGGCACAAACATTTTTTACAATGCTCTTGGCACATTTTTATACCCGATACTCAAAATGAGTATTGGGGTATATTAGATTTGTGGTAAAAGTGGATGTGTGTAACGTCCAGAAGGAATCGTTTCCGACCCCATAGAGTATATATATTCTTGATCAGCATCAATAGCCGAGTCGATTGAGCCATGTCTGTCTGTCCGTCTGTCCGTCCGTCCGTCTGTCCGTCCCCTTCAGCGCCTAATGCTCAAGGACTATAGGAGCCAGAGCAACGATGTTTTGGATCCAAACTTCTGTGATATGTCACTGCTGCAAAAATATTTCAAAACTTTGCCCCGCCCACTTCCGCCCCCACAAAGGGCGAAAATCTGTGGCATCCACAATTTTAAAGATACGAGAAAACCAAAAACGCAGAATCATAGATAACGACCATATCTATCAGATTGCTGAATCTGGATCAGATCAGATCATTTTTATATCCAAAAGGAACAAATCAATTTGCAGTGGCTACGCAGCGCCCGACGTCACGCTCAGACTCTTTGTCGTGTCGTTTAATATTAGCGGCGTCTGCCGGAGGAGAGCCATACTGACTAAGTATCGGGTATAACTGTAGAGTTGCGGTGTCCGCAGCAACTCACAACGTTCCCCCTCGTTATACCCGATACTCAAAAAGAGTATTGGGGTATATTAGATTTGTGGTAAAAGTGGATGTGTGTAACGTCCAGAAGGAATCGTTTCCGACCCTATAAAGTATATATATTCTTGATCAGCATCAATAGCCGAGTCGATTGAGCCCTGTCTGTCTGTCCGTCCGTCCGTCTGTCCGTCTGTCCGTCCGTCCGTCTGTCCGTCCCCTTCAGCGCCTAGTGCTCAAAGACTATAAGAGCTAGAGCAACGATGTTTTGGATCCAGACTTCTGTGATATGTCACTGCTACAAAAATATTTCAAAACTTTGCCCCGCCCACTTCCGCCCCCACAAAGGACGAAAATCTGTGGCATCCACATTTTTAAAGATACGATAAAACCAAAAACGCAGAATCGTAGAGAATGACCATATCTTTTAGACTGCAGAATCTGAATTGGATCGTATTATTATTATACCCAGCATCAAGAAAACAATTTCATTTTTTCTCGCCCTGTCTCTCTCTAACACACACGTAGCATAGGCGGCTTTCCTTAGAGTAAAACATTAGCGCCTAGATCTCAGAGACTATAAAAGCTAGAGCAACCAAATTTGGTATCCACACTCCTAATATATCAGACCGAGACGAGTTTGTTTCAAAATTTCGCCACACCCCCTTCCGCCCACACAAAGGACGAAAATCTGTTGCATCCACAATATTGCAGATTTGAGAAAACTAAAAACGCAGAATCATAGATAACGACCATATCTATCAGATTGCTGAATCTGGATCAGATCAGATAATTTTTGTAGCCAAAAGGAACAAATCAATTTGCATTGGCTACGCAGCGCCCGACGTCACGCTCAGACTGATTTTCTGTCTCTCTCGCACGCACTCTTTGTCGTGTCGTTTAATATTAGCGGCGTCTGCCGGAGGAGAGCCATACTGACTTAGTATCGGGTATAACTGTAGAGTTGCGGTGTACGCAGCAACTCACAACGTTCCCCCTCGTTTGATTCTTGTGTCCCGCTTTCTTGTCCGATTAGATCTGGAAAACCCCCTTGGTTTACCAAAGAGTTATCCAGTCTAAAAAACTTAAAATCAAGACTTTATAAAAAATTTCAAGAAGTGGGTTCTCCTACTTCTCACTCTCGTTATGTAATAGCTCGGTCAAACTTTTCAGTTCTTAATGCTCAATGCTATAAGAACTACCTATCTCGTTGCAGGATACGTTTTTCTCAGGACCCTAAACAGTTTTACTGCTTCGTAAACAGTAAGCGTAGAACGTCCGCACACCCTCGCTATCATTTTGTAATACGTCGGCAAATAATGATCAGGCAATTGCCGATCTTTTTGCCCAGTTTTTCCAAACCACCTATTCTGAGGAACGCTACTCTGGTCAACCGTACCCATACGGATTACCGAGGTCGAACGGCATTTTCAGTCCCTTGTTAAATGAATATTCCTTACTTCAAGATCTTCGACTAGTTAAGCCGGTGTTTTCACCGGGTCCAGACGGGGTTCCAGGTTGTGTACTCAGGTACTGCGCCGAGGCTCTGTGTGGACCATTGCTTAAACTATTCACCCTGTCCATTGATTCCTCTTGCTTCCCCCCAATCTGGAAGGAATCGTTTATAATTCCTCTCCATAAAAAAGGTAGCAAGTCTGATGCAAAAAATTATAGAGGTATAGCAAAGTTATCCGCTATTCCCAAATTGTTTGAGAAGGTTTTAACTCCGCACTTGCAACATCTCTGCAAGTCACTTATATCTCCAACTCAGCATGGATTTATAAGGCGGCGATCAACCACCACGAACTTGTTAGAGTTTACCTCTTTCATTATTAAAGGCTTTCAAGGTAACTTACAGACGGATGTTATTTACACCGACTTTAGTAAAGCATTCGACTCTGTAAACCATTCCCTTTTAGCACATAAACTTGACCTTTTAGGGTTTCCGCCCAACCTCCTGAGATGGATTTCTAGCTTTCTCAAAGAGTCCTCTTCAAAACCTCCCTCTCCTTACCATTAAAGGTTTCTTCGGGAGTACCACAGGGCAGCCATCTAGGCCCCTTACTCTTCACACTCTTTATTAATGACTTGCCTTCAGTATTAACATACTCTCGAGTACTTATGTATGCGGATGATGTTAAACTCTGCGTCCAGTACAAGGACATTTCATTTCATTCTCGCTTGCAATCCGATCTCAATAGCTTTCAGTCATGGTGTTGTGCAAACTTGTTACACCTTAATGCCTCGAAATGCAAAGTTATGACATTTCATCGTTCTAACCCTTTGTTGGCTCCCTACACCCTATTTGGGGGTTCTCTTGAGAGAATTACCCTGGTGGATGATCTGGGTGTTATGTTAGACCCCAGGTTAAAGTTTTCCGAACACATTTCTACCATGGTAAATAAGGCAATGGGCGTGCTTGGGTTTATAAAGAGGTGGTCAAAGGAATTTGACGACCCCTATATAACAAAGACTCTCTATACCTCGCTTGTTCGTCCGATCTTAGAATACGGCTCCTGTGTATGGTGCCCTCAGTACAAAGTACACCAGGACCGTATAGAACCAGTACAGAAAAACTTTTTACTCTTTGCTCTGCGGGGCCTTAACTGGGATGCGGGTGTAAGACTCCCATCTTACTCTAGTAGACTATTATTAGTAAACCTCCCATCCTTAGTTAACCGTAGAAAAATGCTTGGTGTGATATTTATGCACAACTTGATCAGGGGTGACATAGACAGCCCTGATCTGTTGAGCCGCATAAACTTCACGATCCCTATTAGACTGACTAGAAACTTTATACCGTTGTTCCTTCCACTTTGTAGATCGAATTATTCCTTGCATGAACCGTTTAGGGTCTTATGCTCGGATTATAATTCCCTCTACCATATTATATCCTCCACTAATTCTCTTCCTCTTATTAAATTACTAATCCTTACACACCTTTCTAGTAATTAGTAATTGTAGTGGTACTTGTATTTTGTATTATATTGCATGCTTAATTTCTTAATAAGTTTAGTGCTAATTTTCCTCGAATGTTAGTCTAATATCTATCTTTCCTGCATGCTCGCGTTTGGTTCGGCTACGCACCGCGCGTCATGCGGCAGCGCCCCTCGGTCGGTTGGGCGGGAGGAGGGCTGCGTTTTGCCTGGGATCCGCGCGTAACAGCCTTCTGCTGGTGTCACACGGGCCACTTGACGGTGCAGTAATTGCATCGCCTCTTGATAGATGCAGTCATTGCATGTCAACGTCCAAAGTATATGACTTAGGTTCAGATCACAACATGCAAATCATTAAACTCCTCCTGAGACCTGAATATGGAAAAAAGAAGATACTATTACCAAAAAATGCAAATATCAGAAGATTTCAAGCTCACCTAGAACAGCGAATCCATCTGGAGACAAATGACAAACAAATGAACAGACTGCTACACGACATCGACCCAACTGATAGGTACAGCATGCAGAAACTATGGCGGCTCACCAACACAATCAAGAGACAGCCCATTACACATCTGCCAGTCAGAAGGCACGTGGCGGAAGGGCAGCAAGCTCCTGCTGATCCTTGGTGCACCTGGAAGCACGTTTCACGCCAAAGATCACGGCAGCCCTAGAAGACAGAGAAGAAATTAACGCAGTATTACAAGAAAACGGTCCAGATGAAGCTGCTCAAATAATCAGAAATTAAGAAGCTCAAGACGAAAAAGGCACCCGGTCTCGACAGTATCGACAATCGCGTCATTAAATCTCTGCCAACATCCGCCATCGAGTATCTGCTGTTGATATGCAACTCGGCTCTGCAGTTCGGCCACTTCCCAAAGTCCTGGAAATGCGCAAAAATCTCTATGTTAAGGAAACCAGGAAAGCCGAGTGATAGGCTTGAGTCCTATAGACCCATCAGCCAGCTTACAGGCTTGTCCAAAATCCTTGAACGCCTCATCCTCAAGCGACTCTTTGAAGAAGAAAGCTTTGCCATGGCTATTCCAAACCATCAATTTGGCTTTAGAAGTCAGCACTCAGCGGAACAGCAAATCGGACGAGTCACGCAATTTATCCTCAGATCCTACGAAGCGCAGCGGCATTGCAGTGCTGTGTACATGGATATCCAGGAAGCTTTTGATAGAGTCTGGCATCAGGATCTTCTCTGCAAAGTTAAAACGATAATACCTGACAATTTATACATTCTACTCACCAGCTATCTCTCAGACAGAAGCTTCAAAGTCGTCTGCTGTAACAACATCACCTCAAGCCTAAAGCACATAACCGCTGGAGTACCGCAAGGAAGCGTACTTGGCCCAGTGCTCTATAATCTTTACACTGCCGACATGCCGCAGCCACCAAAACTCGCAAACTCAACCCAAATGATAGCAACGTACGCTGATGACGCAGTATATCTCGTACCTGCCCTAAGTCCAAAACAAGCCAACGAAAATGTGGAGCGGCTCCTGGCTGATGCATTATCATGGTCTAAGAAATGGGGAATAACCATCAGTCTTGCAAAAACTGCTCATGTTCTACACACTCTCTCACCTGTGCAGCAACACACTCCAGCTCCAAGGTTAGCCGGGCAACTCCTGGCCAATAAATCCGTCATGCCATACCTGGGAATACATATGGATACGAAGCTCAATTTCAATAAGCATGTAGCGGCTATTGGCACTAAAACAAGGGCCCGGATCAAAAAGCTCGACTGGATCATCGGCAGAAACAGTAAACTCCCACTACCTCCAAAGGTCCTCCTCTATAAGGAGCTGATTGCCCCAATATGGTAGTATGCCTTACCAGTCTGGGGGCCACTGACTTCAAGCATGCAAATGGCCAAGCTCCAGATGATCCAAAGCAAAGCTCTCAGAGCAATGACAAATGCTCCCCGGTATGTGAGCAACAAAGCACTGCATGCGGATCTCCAAGTAGCAACTGTGGAAGAAGTTTATAACAGACTCCGCAGGAACTGCTACACTCGGCTAATGCAGCACACAAATTTACTTGCCTGTGAGATCGCAACGCACCCATACAGTCCAAGAAGGCTGGCCAGGCCAAGGTATGCCGCAATGATAGAAGAGCACAATCCAAACAGCAACAGAAGCCTGACAGCCATCCAAACAATACTGCTCCAAGTCAGACGCGAGAACTGGCTGCGCAATCCATTTGCAACACACAATATGGAAATCAGCCGCAGTAGCGCTAATGCAGCTGCTACGCAGGCAAATGACGGCCCAGCAGAGAACCTGATGATGGACGGCGGCAGCTCCAGAATCCAGATGATGGCGGCGGCTGAAAAGAAACTAAAAACCTTTTTATTCTTCCACAGATACGAAGCCACTTCCCCTTCACAGAAATTGATAATCCACATCCAGAATGACGATGCACTGGACCTCGGCCAGCTTCAGCCCTGTTGATGCTGTCCTGCAGTCACAGTTTAGCGCCGACACTGGCAAGGATTCCACTTCGCAGCCGACGACGAGACCAATAGGCGTAATGATGTTCTTCACGGCTGCATACTCCACCTGAAATCATTAAAAACAAAAACAATGTAAACAAAGTAGCAATAAGTTTAGTGTTACCCTGGCATTTAGCCAAATTATCGATAGCTACTAAAAAAAATAAATACCAAATAAGCCAATACCGTAAGAAATGTTACCCTGCCAATTTACAGCCACTTCTGCAACTACATGTAATGTAGATAAGAAGTTGGCGCGAAACAATTTGTAAAATATGCTAATTATAAGAGTATAAACGAGGGGGAACGTTGTGAGTTGCTGCGGACACCGCAACTCTACGGTTATACCCGATACTAAGTCAGTATGGCTCTCCTCCGGCAGACGCCGCTAATATTTAACGACACGACAAAGAGTGCGTGCGAGAGAGACAGAAAATCAGTCTGAGCGTGACGTCGGGCGCTGCGTAGCCACTGCAAATTGATTTGTTCCTTTTGGCTATAAAAATGATCTGATCTGATCCAGATTCAGCAATCTAATAGATATGGTCATTATCTATGATTCTGCGTTTTTAGTTTTCTCAAATCTGCAATATTGTGGATGCAGCAGATTTTCGTCCTTTGTGGGGGCGGATGGGGGTGGGGCGAAATTCTCAGATATACGTTTTATAGTGACATCTTAAAGGAGTGTGTGTACCAAATTTGGTTACTCTAGCCTTAATAGTCTCTGAGATTTGTGGTTGCCTCAGATTTTCGTCCTTTGCGGGGGCGGAAGGGGGTGTGGCGAAATTTGGACATGAAACGGTCAAGGTCCGATATCACAGGAGTGTGGATACCAAATTTGGTTGCTCTGGCTTTTATAGGTTCTGAGATCCTTGAACTCATATTTTGCAATTGGCAAAACCGACCATGAAACCTGTGTGTTAGAGTGAGACAGAGCGAGAAAGAGTGAAATTGTTTTCGTGATTCTGGCTGTAATAATTATACGATCTGGTTCAGATTTTGCACTCTAGAAGATATAGTCATCTTCTACGATTCTGCGTTTTTAGTTTTCTCGTATCGTCGAAATTGTGGATGCCACAGATTTGCGCCCTTTGTGGGGTCGGAAGTGGGCGGGGCAAAGTTTTGAAATATTTTTGAGCAGTGACATATCACAGAAGTCTGGATCCAAAACATCGTTGCTCTAGCTCTTATAGTCTTTGAGCATTAGGCGCTGAAGGGGACGGACAGACGGACAGACGGACGGACGGACAGACGGACAGACAGACATGGCTCAATCGACTCGGCTATTGATGCTGATCAAGAATATATATACTTTATGAGGTCGGAAACGATTCCTTCTGGACGTTACACACATACACTTTTACCACAAATCTAATATACCCCAATACTCATTTTGAGTATCGGGTATAAAAGACAAACAAATGAACAGACTGCTACACGACATCGACCAAACTGATAGGTACAGCATGCAGAAACTATGGCGGCTCACCAACACAATCAAAAGACAGCCCATTCCAAATCTGCCAGTCAGAAGGCACGTGGCGGAAGGGCAGCAAGCTCCTGCTGATCCTTGGTGCAAAACTACGGAGGAAAAAGCTGAGGCCTTTGCGCAGCACCTGGAAGCACGTTTCACGTCAAAGATCACTTCAGCCCTAGAAGACAGAGAAGAAATTAACGCAGTATTACAAGAAAACGGTCCAGATGAAGCTGCTCAAATAATCAGAAATTAAGAAGCTCAAGACGAAAAAGGCACCCGGTCTCGACAGTATCGACAATCGCGTCATTAAATCTCTGCCAACATCCGCCATCGAGTATCTGCTGTTGATATGCAACTCGGCTCTGCAGTTCGGCCACTTCCGAAATTTCTGGAAATGCGCAAAAATCTCTATGTTAAGGAAACCAGGAAAGCCGAGTGACAGGCTTGAGTCCTACAGACCCATCACCCAGCTTACAGGCTTCTCCAAAATCCTTGAACGCCTCATCCTCAAGCGACTCTTTGAAGAAGAAAGCTTTGCTTTGAAATCTTCTGATATTTGCATGGTTTGGAATAGCCATGGCAAAGCTTTCTTCTTCAAAGAGTCGCTTGAGGATGAGGAGACTGAACTTCACAACGGCGACGACATAGATGATGCAGTGGCTATCCTTGAAAATAACATTTTCATTGCAGCTGAATTGGCTTCGCAAACCTCAAGTAACCAGCACACAGTGTACGGACCGCAAAACTTTCATCTTGACTCGCAAACGCTGAAAGCGATCAAGATCAAAAGAATTCTCTGCAAAATCAACCAAAAAGATAGGTGCTCCAACCCCCTCATTGCACGCACTATCAATCAGCTGACTAACAGAATAAGTAACGGATCAAGCTACAACCAGGGGGAACGTTGTGAGTTGCTGCGGACACCGCAACTCTACAGTTATACCCGATACTAAGTCAGTATGTCTCTCCTCCGGCAGACGCCGCTAATATTAAACGACACGACAAAGAAGGCGTGCGAGAGAGACAGAAAATCAGTCTGAGCGTGACGTCGGGCGCTGCGTAGCCAATGCAAATTGATTTGTTCCTTTTGGCTACAAAAATTATCTGATCTGATCCAAATTCAGCAACCGGATAGATTTAGTCATTCTCTATGATTCTGCGTTTTTAGTTTTCTCGAATCTGCAAATTTGTGGTTGCCTCAGATTTTCGTCCTTTGCGGGGGCGGAAGGGGGTGTGGCGAAATTTTGACACAAAACGGTCAAGGTCCGATATCACTGGAGTGTGGATACCAAATTTGGTTGGTCTAGCTCTTATGGGTTCTGAGATCCTTGAACTCATATTTTGCAATTGGCAAAACCGACCATGAAACCTGTGTGTTAGAGTGAGAAAGAGCGAGAAAGAGTGAAATTGTTTTCGTGATTCTGGCTGTAATAATTATACGATCTGGTTCAGATTTTGCACTCTAGAAGATATAGTCATCTTCTACGATTCTGCGTTTTTAGTTTTCTCGTATCGTCGAAATTGTGGATGCCACAGATTTGCGCCCTTTGTGGGGTCGGAAGTGGGCGGGGCAAAGTTTTGAAATATTTTTGAGCAGTGACATATCACAGAAGTCTGGATCCAAAACATCGTTGCTCTAGCTCTTATAGTCTTTGAGCATTAGGCGCTGAAGGGGACGGACAGACGGACAGACGGACGGACGGACAGACGGACAGACAGACATGGCTCAATCGACTCGGCTATTGATGCTGATCAAGAATATATATACTTTATGAGGTCGGAAACGATTCCTTCTGGACGTTACACACATACACTTTTACCACAAATCTAATATACCCCAATACTCATTTTGAGTATCGGGTATAAAAGACAAACAAATGAACAGACTGCTACACGACATCGACCAAACTGATAGGTACAGCATGCAGAAACTATGGCGGCTCACCAACACAATCAAAAGACAGCCCATTCCAAATCTGCCAGTCAGAAGGCACGTGGCGGAAGGGCAGCAAGCTCCTGCTGATCCTTGGTGCAAAACTACGGAGGAAAAAGCTGAGGCCTTTGCGCAGCACCTGGAAGCACGTTTCACGCCAAAGATCACGGCAGCCCTAGAAGACAGAGAAGAAATTAACGCAGTATTACAAGAAAACGGTCCAGATGAAGCTGCTCAAATAATCAGAAATTAAGAAGCTCAAGACGAAAAAGGCACCCGGTCTCGACAGTATCGACAATCGCGTCATTAAATCTCTGCCAACATCCGCCATCGAGTATCTGCTGTTGATATGCAACTCGGCTCTGCAGTTCGGCCACTTCCGAAATTTCTGGAAATGCGCAAAAATCTCTATGTTAAGGAAACCAGGAAAGCCGAGTGACAGGCTTGAGTCCTACAGACCCATCACCCAGCTTACAGGCTTCTCCAAAATCCTTGAACGCCTCATCCTCAAGCGACTCTTTGAAGAAGAAAGCTTTGCTTTGAAATCTTCTGATATTTGCATGGTTTGGAATAGCCATGGCAAAGCTTTCTTCTTCAAAGAGTCGCTTGAGGATGAGGAGACTGAACTTCACAACGGCGACGACATAGATGATGCAGTGGCTATCCTTGAAAAGAACATTTTCATTGCAGCTGAATTGGCTTCGCAAACCTCAAGTAACCAGCACACAGTGTACGGACCGCAAAACTTTCATCTTGACTCGCAAACGCTGAAAGCGATCAAGATCAAAAGAATTCTCTGCAAAATCAACCAAAAAGATAGGTGCTCCAACCCCCTCATTGCACGCACTATCAATCAGCTGACTAACAGAATAAGTAACGGATCAAGCTACAACCAGGGGGAACGTTGTGAGTTGCTGCGGACACCGCAACTCTACAGTTATACCCGATACTAAGTCAGTATGGCTCTCCTCCGGCAGACGCCGCTAATATTAAACGACACGACAAAGAAGGCGTGCGAGAGAGACAGAAAATCAGTCTGAGCGTGACGTCGGGCGCTGCGTAGCCAATGCAAATTGATTTGTTCCTTTTGGCTACAAAAATTATCTGATCTGATCCAAATTCAGCAACCGGATAGATTTAGTCATTCTCTATGATTCTGCGTTTTTAGTTTTCTCGAATCTGCAAATTTGTGGTTGCCTCAGATTTTCGTCCTTTGCGGGGGCGGAAGGGGGTGTGGCGAAATTTTGACACGAAACGGTCAAGGTCCGATATCACAGGAGTGTGGATACCAAATTTGGTTGCTCTAGCTCTTATGGGTTCTGAGATCCTTGAACTCATATTTTGCAATTGGCAAAACCGACCATGAAACCTGTGTGTTAGAGTGAGAAAGAGCGAGAAAGAGTGAAATTGTTTTCGTGATTCTGGCTGTAATAATTATACGATCTGGTTCAGATTTTGCACTCTAGAAGATATAGTCATCTTCTACGATTCTGCGTTTTTAGTTTTCTCGTATCGTCGAAATTGTGGATGCCACAGATTTTCGCCCTTTGTGGGGTCGGAAGTGGGCGGGCCAAAGTTTTGAAATATTTTTGGAGCAGTGACATATCACAAAAGTCTGGATCCAAAACATCGTTGCTCTAGCTCTTATAGTCTTTGAGCATTAGGCGCTGAAGGGGACGGACAGACGGACAGACGGACGGACGGACAGACGGACAGACAGAAATGGCTCAATCGACTCGGCTATTGATGCTGATCAAGAATATATATACTTTCTGGGGTCGGAAACGATTCCTTCTGGACGTTACACACATCCACTTTCACCACAAATCTAATATACCCCAATACTCATTTTGAGTATCGGGTATAAAAACAAATAAAACGGTTCTCTCTTCATGTCAGCCTCCCTGCCCCCTGCTAATGCAGGTGGCGATGGAAATTGGTTCGACATGAAGAGAGACTACCAATTTAGTTCGCAAGACGAACACAACAGAAACAACATCCCGCACATTTCCCTCGCACCAACAAGAGAGAACTCCATCCAGATGTGCACCATAGCTGCAAAAATAAAAAACCACCTGCACACGAATGGATTGATACACAATTTAAACAGGTATTTGACTCTCTGGGTAGCAGATTTATCGTAGCTGGGGATTGGAACGCCAAAAGCCAATGGTGGGGCAGTGCAAGATCGTGTAGAAGACGGGCTGCACTTCTGAAATGCATCCAGGAAAACGACCAAAGCATACTGGCCACTGGATCCCCCACCCATTTCCCTTCAAATCGACGTCATATGCCGTCTGCTATAGACTTTGCGGTTTATAAGGGTATTAGACACAATTTAATTCACATTAAAACATCATATGACTTAGGATCAGATCACAACATGCAAATCATTAAACTCCTCCTGAGACCTGAATATGGGAAAAAGATGATACTATTACCAAAAAATGCAAATATCAGAAGATTTCAAGCTCACCTAGAACAGCGAATCCATCTGGAGACTGAACTTCACAACGGCGACGACATAGATGATGCAGTGGCTATCCTTGAAAAGAACATTTACATTGCAGCTGAATTGACTTCGCAAACCTCAAGTAACCAGCACACAGTGTACGGACCGCAAAACTTTCATCTTGACTCGCAAACGCTGAAAGCGATCAAGATCAAAAGAATTCTCTGCAAAATCAACCAAAAAGATAGGTGCTCCAACCCCCTCATTGCACGCACTATCAATCAGCTGACTAACAGAATACGTAACGGATCAAGCTACAAAAAGACAAACAAATGAACAGACTGCTACACGACATCGACCAAACTGATAGGTACAGCATGCAGAAACTATGGCGGCTCACCAACACAATCAAAAGACAGCCCATTCCAAATCTGCCAGTCAGAAGGCACGTGGCGGAAGGGCAGCAAGCTCCTGCTGATCCTTGGTGCAAAACTACGGAGAAGAAAACGGTCCAGATGAAGCTGCTCAAATAATCAGACCTGTGACCATCCAGGAACTCAAATCGGAAATTAAGAAGCTCTGGACGAAAAAATCTCTATGTTAAGGAAACCAGGAAAGCCGAGTGATAGGCTTGAGTCCTACCACCCAGCTTACAGGCTTCTCCAAAATCCTTGAACGCCTCATCCTCAAGCGATTCTTTGAAGAAGAAAGCTTTGCCATGGCTATTCCAAACCATCAATTTGGCTTTAGAAGTCAGCACTCAGCGGAACAGCAAATCGGACGAGTCACGCAATTTATCCTCAGATCCTACGAAGCGCAGCGGCATTGCAGTGCTGTGTACATGGATATCCAGGAAGCTTTTGATAGAGTCTGGCATCAGGATCTTCTCTGCAAAGTTAAAACGATAATACCTGACAATTTATACATTCTACTCACCAGCTATCTCTCAGACAGAAGCTTCAAAGTCGTCTGCTGTAACAACATCACCTCAAGCCTAAAGCACATAACCGCTGGAGTGCCGCAAGAAAGCGTACTTGGCCCAGTGCTCTATAATCTTTACACTGCCGACATGCCGCAGCCACCAAGACACGCAAACTCAACCCAAATGATAGCAACGTACGCTGATGACGCAGTATACCTCGTATCTGCCCTAAGTCCAAAACAAGCCAACGAAAATGTGGAGCGGCTCCTGGCTGATGCATTATCATGGTCTAAGAAATGGGGAATAACCATCAGTCTTGCAAAAACTGCTCATGTTCTACACACTCTCTCACCTGTGCAGCAACACACTCCAGTTCCAAGGTTAGCCGGGCAACTCCTGGCCAAAAAATCCGTCATGCCATACCTGGGAATACATATGGATACGAAACTCAATTTCAATAAGCATGTAGCGGCTATTGTCACTAAAACAAGGGCCCGGATCAAAAAGCTCGACTGGATCATCGGCAGAAACAGTAAACTCCCACTACCTCCAAAGGTCCTCCTCTATAAGCAGCTGATTGCCCCAATATGGCAGTATGCCTTGCCAGTCTGGGGGCCACTGACTTCAAGCATGCAAATGGCCAAGCTCCAGACGATCCAAAGCAAAGCTCTCAGAGCAATGACAAATGCTCCCCGGTATGTGAGCAACAACGCACTGCATGCGGATCTCCAAGTAGCAACTGTGGAAGAAGTTTATAACAGACTCTGCAGGAACTGCTACACTCGGCTAATGCAGCACACAAATTTACTTGCCTGTGAGATCGCGTCATTAAATCTCTGCCAACATCCGCCATCGAGTATCTGCTGTTGATATGCAACTCGGCTCTGCAGTTCGGCCTCTTCCCAAAGTCCTGGAAATGCGCAAAAATCTCTATGTTAAGGAAGCCAGGAAAGCCGAGTGATAGGCTTGAGTCCTACAGACCCATCAGCCAGCTTACAGGCTTCTCCAAAATCTTTGAACGCCTCATCCTCAAGCGACTCTTTGAAGAAGAAAGCTTTGCCATGGCTATTCCAAACCATCAATTTGGCTTTAGAAGTCAGCACTCAGCGGAACAGGAAATCGGACGAGTCACGCAATTTATCTTCAGATCCTACGAAGCGCAGCGGCATTGCAGTGCTGTGTACATGGATATCCAGGAAGCTTTTGATAGAGTCTGGCATCAGGGTCTTCTCTGCAAAGTTAAATCGATAATACCTGACAATTTATACATTCTACTCACCAGCTATCTCTCAGACAGAAGCTTCAAAGTCGTTTGCTGTAACAACATCACCTCAAGCCTAAAGAACATAACCGCTGGAGTGCCGCAAGGAAGCGTACTTGGCCCAGTGCTCTATAATCTTTACACTGCCGACATGCCGCAGCCACCAAGACACGCAAACTCAACCCAAATGATAGCAACGTACGCTGATGACGCAGTATACCTCGTATCTGCCCTAAGTCCAAAACAAGCCAACGAAAATGTGGAGCGGCTCCTGGCTGATGCATTATCATGGTCTAAGAAATCGGGAATAACCATCAGTCTTGCAAAAACTGCTCATGTTCTACATACTCTCTCACCTGTGCAGCTACACACTCCAGCTCCATGGTTAGCCGGGCAACTCGTGGCCAAAAAGGCGAAACCAAGTCTAATGAAAATTGTTGATAAATTTCTAGTGCGCTTCATCAGTTCGGAAATGGTATTGATATTCGTTATGGCCAGAGGTTAGTGGTCACAGATGGACTTAACCACGAAATAATCTTAGGTATTTCTGCTGAAATGAAAGTGATGAAAATTAATTGGTAGCCAGATAGGGAATATCTACTCATACTCTTCTCGTGATGGCCATGTAAAAATCACAAATTTGATTTATTCGATACAGCTTCAAGGCACCTTGGGCAATATATTTATGAAGTTTACAGAGCCCTTAAATATTTATTGAAGCTAAAATAACTTTTGCCAGGATGCAAGACCAAACTACGAGTAGAAAGCTAGTTTCGCCTGACAGCTGCATTTGGAGATAAGCAGCCAGAAGCTGGAAGCTCTGGTCACTTTCAATGCATACAGAGACAAAATTAAAATTCAAAGAACTCTGCATAAGCCAACGTTTGACAGGAATGAGAGAGTTACAGCTAGAGCTAGTTGTCACACAAGTGCAAAAATGCAGACAATAGGAAAATGCCATGCAAAGGAAAACATGAAATTTAATATCCAAACGGATCCAAACCATATGAAATTTAAAACCGAATCTGCCGCACCACACCACTCCCTCTCCTATTTATATAGTGCATAGACGATATACGATATACGATAGACGATAGTAGGTTGATATAGTGTAAATATTTTGACATGGCAATATGTTGTCACAATCATGCTTGTGTATGTCTGATGAGTGTTTGTTCAGAATTTGGTCATTGTTGAGCTGAAGATGGAGGCCGGAGATGGGGACGGAGAGTTTATTTGTTTGCCCATGTCTCTGCATTTGCAGTTAATTTGTTAAAATTTCACTTGATAAATAAAGTTTCAGAAATTTGTTTTGCCCAAGTGGACGTGGGCTCGGCATCGTTCTAGCTTGTTGTACCATAAGTTTTCCAATTTGCATACTTCCGCAGCTGCTGGGACTGGACTATAAATATGCAAAGGGTTTACGACCACACTATGTATATGCAAGTACCTCAAGAAACTATCCCCCCACTGCCTGGAAGGCAACAGGAGTGGAAACGGATGGATACGATAGCTCTTTGTTTACTGTTTGTTGTTTAGTCGGTTTCAGTAGCCCTTGAATTGGAATTGAAGGGGGGCTCGATTGAAAGGAAACGCAATGAATGCTGTTTGTACTACAGATGAGATCGGATCGGAGTAAACATTTCAAATCATTTGATAAGCAACCATTGGAGAGTTGGTTTCTATTTAAAAATCAGCAGTTCACATTATTCGGGTATCAAAAAAATCACAGTTTGAAAAACCTCGTCGAATCATTCATATCTAAAACATTTTCTGTGGTAAGGTAAGCTCAGACATTTGGTAAGGTCGCGCACTTGCCAAATAAATCCAATGCTCTTCCCTCATGCAGGAGCAGTATCCAATCAGTCATGGGGTTCGATATTAACTACATTATCGGCCATGTCGATGAGGAGTTGATTTGTCCGATCTGTACCGATGTGCTCGAGACGCCTGTGCAATCGCTCCACTGTGAGCACGCCTTCTGCAGGGTCTGCATCGAGAAGTGGATGCTGCTAAAGAAACAGTGCCCCGTGGACCGGTCCGAACTGTTGCCGAGCCACCTAGCGCCGGCCTCGCGGCTCATGCGCAACATGCTCGGGCGCCTCCAGATCCGGTGCCCCTTCTCGGAGAACGACTGCCCTTTGATACTGTCGCTGGACGACTACCGCGCCCACGTGCTTATCTGCCAGTTCAACCCCAAGGCCATAGTGGAGTGCAAGAACTGCCTTATGAAGGTGCCCAAGGACGAGCTGCCCGACCACAACTGTATCATCGAGCTGCGGAAGATTGTGCAGGACCAGGCGACGGAGATAGCAGTGCTCAAGCACACCCAGGTGGATCACGAGATACGAATCGGGGTCCAGATTCGGGAGCTGGAGTTGCTGCAGTACTACTTGGCAGCACTGCGCTCAACCAGTCCCATTATGCGCAACGTTGGGAACCAGCTCGACGGCTACGCGGTGTCCCACTGGTGCGCCGGCCTGCCCACGGCACGGGTGAACAACTGGAGTAGTGTGGTCTCCACGCCGGACAACGAGATGCACTTTTTGGTCAGAAACAGCCTGCGAGCCAGCGGCTGTCCAATGCACTTGCTCAACACGATGGTGGAGCATTGCCACGAGGAGCGCTGGCCCGCCGCCATGGCCACCCTGCAGCGCCGTCGCGCCAACCAAACTCAAATGACGCAATTCGTCTCTAGACTGATTAGGCCCCTCTCATCGGGCCGGCAGTGTCTGTGTATCTTTGGAGTCGACAACTACCATGTTCCCGAAAACTTGCGACCATTTTTGGGCATAACAATGATATTCGTTGATGGCGTGGAGCAGTTGCCCACTGATAGCGTGCACCTCTAAGGGGAACATAATACAGGTGGCAGGTGGAAGGTGGCAGGTGGCAGGTGGCCGGAGTGTTTACTCCATCGTATTCCAATTCAAAATTTAATTTTGTTTCTACTTTAATAACGTTGCTTTGGAGCCAATTTACGATTCTTACACCATACATTACATACATTCAGTAAGCACAACCATAGAACCACACCGGTCAAATTTCTGAGTACATTTAAATCAAACAGGGGGAGCCATTCTTTGTTATACAAATAAGGTCATACAAACAAAAAATATATGTAATTTTCGGGTTAGTATTTGTGTGAAATATTACTGGGTAAATGCAATGAAATTTATGCCACATATAGCTACACACTCCAGCTCCAAGGTTAGCCGGGCAACTCGTGGCCAAAAAATCCGTCACATCCAGAATGACGATGCACTGGACCTCGGCCAGCTTCAGCCCTGTTGATGCTGTCCTGCAGTCACAGTTTAGCGCCGACACTCGCAAGGATTCCACTTCGCAGCCGACGACGAGACTAATAGGCGTAATGAAATATAAAAAGAGCAAGCAAGCAAGCAAGTCGTGTACAACATACAGAGGAACAAAATCGTGAAAAACTCAAGTGATACACTATTATTTATTAAATAGAGTGTTTTGTTCACATCATAAACTGTGTACGCATTGAAAGACAACAATTGACGGTGGAAATAATTGAAGATAACGCTACAAAGCCAATTTTAATAAAATACAGTGGAAAAATATTTGTTATTGGTTGTGCTGAGGAAGAAGAATATTTGTTATTGTTCTGAACCACTCTCTGTAAACGAGCATTTGATCTTTCGGAGTCACTGAGAGAATAACGTAGCCATACCCAATAAAAGGTTGCAAGCAGTGCAGACAGCAAAGTTATTGGCAACGCATTGTAAAGAGTCGGCAAAGCAGTATTTCAAGCAGTTTAAAGCAGTATTTCAAGCAGCACCGTAACGGAAAAACGTTTTGAACATGGCTCCAGTTTCAAAACGTCTGCGAGAAAAATCTGGAACTGATCTCAAGGGCTCGAAGAGTTCTGAGGAAATACCAGAAAATATTCAGAAAGCCCTGGACAGAATGTTTGCTAAGCAGGCTGAACTAATCACGGCAAATACGTTAAAGTCTGAGGGTGTATTGCAGGCCATAGAGGAAAAGTTCACAGCTATGACCAATCAAATTCTTGGTATGGCAGTAGATGTGAAGAAACTCACTGAACGTGTCCTGCAATTGGAAAAGGCGCGTGAGGTAATCCACGAAATGGAGCAGCAAATTATCAAACTCAAAAATGAGGTACATGGTATGCAAGAAATACGTGCGCAAGTTAGAGATCTAAGCACACAATGTGTTGAGCGCGCCAAAGCGGACATTGCGTGTGATCTCCGTATTCATGGAATACCCTTTGAAGAAGGTGAAATGTTGAAGGTCCGATTCAACAAGATGTGCTTTGCCCTTAACCTAACACCCCTCCCAAGGGTGAAAGACATCTTTAGGATCCGACAGAGAACACACGGAACAGCTGTTGATCCAGTGATAATCCTGCGACTAGAGAGTGTGAGAGAGAAGGCGGCGTTGTTGCAAGCTGTTGGCAACTATCGCAGGGAATCGAAAAAACTGCTATCACTGGACCTAATGGAATTCGACTCACAGGCTGCGTTTTATATTAATGAGCAGCTGTCTAAAGAGAATCTGGCTGTTTTCAAAGAGGCTATGAAAATGAAAAAAGGAAAAGCACTATCGGCTGTTTTCACTCGTCGGGCGATCGTGCATGTTAAGAAGCATCCAGCTGGAGAGATTTTTAGAGTGGATAACATGCATGACCTGCAAACATTGCGGGATACTTCCGAGGATGAGCTTGCAGCAGTTGATCCAGGTGCAGTTAACAGGCCAGTTGAGACAGACCAGAATAACCTTTTTCGTTAGTAAAACTTCCCTTAGCCATAGTAATATAATGTTGAAGTTTAAGGTTTTATGTTTTTATATAGTTATAATTGATTTGTGTATATTGCGTGTGCTGCTAATATGCTATTTAGTAACTTTTAAATGGTCCATAATATGAATAGACTTCCAACGAATAGTAGGATATTGATTCGTACGCTGGCTAAACAAAAAGATGGCATAAATATTTGTCATATAAATGCTCAGAGTCTGTATGGTAAGATTGATGAGTTCCGATATATGTTTGAACAATCGAATGTTGATGTAGTTTGTGTTTCGGAAACGTGGTTCATGCCGCATCTATGTGATAATGTTATTTTGTGTACCGGATTTGATCTATACCGATCTGATCGGGAAGGAAATGGTGGGGGTGTTGCTGTATACATAAACAAGAAACTCAAATCCAAATTAATATGCAAGCACCCTCCAGAAAGTGCAATAGAATACCTTTTTATAGAATTATCGGCCTCTAACAGTTCTCTTAAATTACTATTGGGCTGTCTGTACAGACCACACCGCAGTACAATCTACCAACAAGTAATTGATGCAATTTCAGACCTATCTGTAAGCTATACTGACGTAATTATAATCGGGGATCTAAACAGCAATATACTGAAGGAACGACATATGGAGTCAGCGATGGCATCGTTAGGCTTGCATCTAGTCAATAATAGTAGACCAACACATTTCTCAAACACTGCAAGTACATTATTGGACCTTTGTTTTGTCAATGATAAAGAAAAAATCGTTCTTTATGATCAGTTATCTGTCCCAACATTTTCCAGACACGACCTACTTTTCCTGACTTATGATTTTAATTGTAAAAAGATTGACGACGACATATGGTACCGAAATTTTAAGAGCATTGACATTACCAAACTTAATGACGAATTCAATACATATGACTGGAATATAATATTTGGCATGGATGATGTTAATTCTCAAGTAGAACAACTACGAGCTCACATAACATGTCTTTATGAAAAATTCGTACCACTGCGTAAATTAAAGATTGCACAAAAGAAAAATCCATGGTTCAATCAATGTATTGCACACAATATATCATTAAGGGACAAAGCATATAACAAATGGAAACGCTACAGAACGTCTGTTCAGTATCAAGAATTTAAAACTTTAAGGAAAAAAACCAACCTATTAATACTGACAGCTAAAAAATCTTTTTATTCTGTAAGGTTTCAAAGTGCAATATTAACAAGAAGGACATGGAGGGAGCTCAAAGACTTGGGAATAGGGAAGAGGACAAATAACACCAAAATTGATGTAGACATAGATGAATTAAATAGAAAATTTGTGATAAACGGGGTACCTGAAGTAGCATATAATCATTATCTTGACAATATACCGAATAGTTCCTGTGATAATAACTTTAGCTTCATGTGTGCCAGTCAGTGTGATGTCCTTGAATCTGTGCTTAAAATTAAGTCAAATGCAATAGGACTGGATGAAATACATCCAAAATTTCTCAAAATCTTACTTCCAAAAATATTACCACATGTGACTTATATTTGCAATACTGTCTTAACAAAATCAATATTTCCAAGTACATGGAAGCTTGCGAAAATAACACCGGTCCCTAAAGGAAAAAATGAATATAGACCTATATCAATTCTATCGTTTTTGTCAAAAGTCCTTGAACAATTAATGTCACAACAAATTCGAACTTTTCTAGATAACAATGCACTACTAAGTGACAAACAGTCAGGTTACAGAAGACAAAGAAGCTGTACTACGGCAATAGTAAATATAACGGAAGACATTAGATTAACACAAGATGAAGGAAATGTGACGCTATTAGTACTACTTGACTTCAGTAAAGCATTTGACACGGTTAACCACGAAATCTTATTAAGTAAATTAGTTAACTTTTTCAATTTTAGTAAGGTAGCTATAAAGCTATTAAAATCGTATTTAACGGATAGAAGACAGGTAGTGGTAAGTGGAAGTAGAATTTCTTCAATGATGAGCACTGCACGTGGTGTGCCTCAAGGTTCAGTTCTTGGGCCGCTTTTGTTCTCATTATATGTGAATGACCTGCCAGACGTCCTGTTAAATTGTAAAAGTTATATGTATGCGGATGACGTCCAAATGTATGTTAGTCGTCCATTGAGTAAAATTGATGAGTGTATAAGTGTGTGTAACAGTGATTTGCTCAATGTGAGTAGCTGGGCGAAGCGTAACGGTCTGGCACTTAATCCAGATAAATGTAAATGTGTAATTATATACAAGAAGCAACTAAATACGATGGCCTATCCAAAACTTGAAATCGAAGGAAAACAAATTAATTACGTAGATCAGGTGGAAAACTTAGGATTAACATTTAACAATACGCTTTCTTGGAGTAGCCAAGTAGTGAAAGCTACTGGTAGAACATATAGTCTACTAAGAAAACTCGCACCAACACAAAAATACCTGCCAGATATACTCAAACTAATGATAGCTAAGACATATTTGACACCCACCTTATTCTATGGTATTGAAATATTTGGAAATTGTGACGCTGAATCTCAAAAAAAACTAAAAGTAACATTTAACAACATTGCCCGCTACATATATAATAAGAGACGAACCGATCATATCTCAATCTTAGCAAGACAAATATTCAAAATGGATTTAAAGACATGGATAGGGTACAGAACAATTATTTTTCTACATCGAATAATCTATACCAGACAGCCGAGCTACTTATATGATAAATTAACCTTTGCTTCATCAAATAGAACGTTGAATCTGGTAACCATAAGGTACAAACTTGCCAATTCAGGAAAACAATTTTTAACAAATGCTATTCGGTTATGGAATGAGTTACCTTTCAATATTAAAAATATTAGTAGAGCAACGAAATTTAGGGATAAACTAGAAAAACACTTGATAAACACATAAAAAACAAAAAAAAATAAATAAATAAATAAATAAAAATAAATAAATAAGTAAATAAAAATAAATAATAAAAATAATAATAATAATAATAATAAAAAATAATAATAAAAAAAAATAAATAAATAAATAAATAAAAAAAAAAATAAAATAGGAAAAAAACAAAAAAAAAATTAGAATTAGTATTAGTATTAATAATACAAATATTAGTCATAATAATAAAAATATTAGTCATACCAAAAATGTTAGAATAAGACAATCATTCTGCTTAAAGCATACAACTACATACATATGTGAACTCCATGTGACTAGCGCTTTAACATAAAGTAGGAATACTGTTGCGTTAGGAATATATATACAAATAAAAAATACAAATAGGCGTAATGATGTTCTTCACGGCTGCATACTCCACCTGAAATCATTAAAAACAAAAACAATGTAAACAAAGTAGCAATAAGTTTAGTGTTACCCTGGCATTTAGCCAAATTATCGATAGCTAATAAAAAAAAATAAATACCAAATAAGCCAATACCGTAAGAAATGTTACCCTGCCAATTTACAGCCACTTCTGCAACTACATGTAATGTAGATAAGCAGTTGGCGCGAAACAATTTGTAAAATATGCGAATTATAAGAGTATAAACCAATAAAACGGTTCTCTCTTCATGTCAGCCTCCCTGTCCCCTGCTAATGCAGGTGGCGATGGAAATTGGTTCGACATGAAGAGAGAATACCAATTTAGTTCGCAAGACGAACACAACAGAAACAACATCCCGCACATTTCCCTCGCACCAACAAGAGAGAACTCCATCCAGATGTGCACCATAGCTGCAAAAATAAAAAACCATCAAACAATAAACATTGGTGCGATCTATTGTCCACCTGCACAAGAATGGATTGATAAACAATTTAAACAGGTATTTGACTCTCTGGGTAGCAGATTTATCGTAGCTGGGGATTGGAACGCCAAAAGCCAGTGGTGGGGCAATGCAAGATCGTGTAGAAGACGGGCTGCACTTCTGAAATGCATCCAGGAAAACGACCAAAGCATACTGGCCACTGGATCCCCCACCCATTTCCCTTCAAATCGACGACATATGCCGTCTGCTATAGACTTTGCGGTTTATAAGGGTATTAGACACAATTTAATTCACATTGAAACATCATATGACTTAGGTTCAGATCACAACATGCAAATCATTAAACTCCTCCTGAGACCTGAATATGGAAAAAAGAAGATACTATTACCAAAAAATGCAAATATCAGAAGATTTCAAGCTCACCTAGAACAGCGAATCCATCTGGAGACTGAACTTCACAACGGCGACGACATAGATGATGCAGTGGCTATCCTTGAAAAGAACATTTACATTGCAGGTGAATTGGCTTCGCAAACCTCAAGTAACCAGCACACAGTGTACGGACCGCAAAACTTTCATCTTGACTCGCAAACGCTGAAAGCGATCAAGATCAAAAGAATTCTCTGCAAAATCAACCAAAAAGATAGGTGCTCCAACCCCCTCATTGCACGCACTATCAATCAGCTGACTAACAGAATAAGTAACGGATCAAGCTACAAACGACCAAACTGATAGGTACAGCATGCAGAAACTATGGCGGCTCACCAACACAATCAAGAGACAGCCCATTCCAAATCTGCCAGTCAGAAGGCACGTGGCGGAAGGGCAGCAAGCTCCTGCTGATCCTTGGTGCAAAACTACGGAGGAAAAAGCTGAGGCCTTTGCGCAGCACCTGGAAGCACGTTTCACGCCAAAGATCACGGCAGCCCTAGAAGACAGAGAAGAAATTAACGCAGTATTACAAGAAAACGGTCCAGATGAAGCTGCTCAAATAATCAGACCTGTGACCATCCAGGAACTCAAATCGGAAATTAAGAAGCTCAAGACGAAAAAGGCACCCGGTCTCGACAGTATCGACAATCGCGTCATCTCTGCCAACATCCGCCATCGAGTATCTGCTGTTGATATGCAACTCGGCTCTGCAGTTCGGCCACTTCCGAAAGTCCTGGAAATGCGCAAAAATCTCTATGTTAAGGAAACCAGGAAAGCCGAGTGATAGGCTTGAGTCCTACAGACCCATCACCCAGCTTACAGGCTTCTCCAAAATCCTTGAACGCCTCATCCTCAAGCGACTCTTTGAAGAAGAAAGCTTTGCCATGGCTATTCCAAACCATCAATTTGGCTTCAGAAGTTAGCACTCAGCGGAACAGCAAATCGGACGAGTCACGCAATTTATGGCCAGAGGTTAGTGGTCACAGATGGACTTAACCACGAAATAATCTTAGGTATTTCTGCTGAAATGAAAGTGATGAAAATTAATTGGTAGCCAGATAGGGAATATCTACTCATACTCTTCTCGTGATGGCCATGTAAAAATCACAAATTTGATTTATTCGATACAGCTTCAAGGCACCTTGGGCAATATATTTATGAAGTTTACAGAGCCCTTAAATATTTATTGAAGCTAAAATAACTTTTGCCAGGATGCAAGACCAAACTACGAGTAGAAAGCTAGTTTCGCCTGACAGCTGCATTTGGAGATAAGCAGCCAGAAGCTGGAAGCTCTGGTCACTTTCAATGCATACAGAGACAAAATTAAAATTCAAAGAACTCTGCATAAGCCAACGCTAGTTGTCACACAAGTGCAAAAATGCAGACAATAGGAAAATGCCATGCAAAGGAAAACATGAAATTTAATATCCAAACGGATGGCAGAACCATATGAAATTTAAAACCGAATCTGCCGCACCACACCACTCCCTCTCCTATTTATATAGTGCATAGACGATTTACGATATACGATAGACGATAGTAGGTTGATATAGTGTAAATATTTTTACATGGCAATATGTTGTCACAATAATGCTTGTGTATGTCTGATGAGTGTTTGTTCAGAATTTGGTCATTGTTGAGCTGAAGATGGAGGCCGAGGCGGAGGCGGAGATGGAGACGGAGATGGAGACGGAGAGTTTATTTGTTTGCCCATGTCTCTGCATTTGCAGTTAATTTGTTAAAATTTCACTTGATAAAGTTTCAGAAATTTGTTTTGCCCAAGTGGACGTGGGCTCGGCATCGTTCTAGCTTGTTGTACCATAAGTTTTCCAATTTGCATAAATATGCAAAGGGTTTACGACCACACTATGTATATGCAAGTACCTCAAGAAACTATCCCCCCACTGCCTGGAAGGCAACAGGAGTGGAAACGGATGGATACGATAGCTCTTTGTTTACTGTTTGTTGTTTAGTCGGTTTCAGTAGCCCTTGAATTGGAATTGAAGGGGGGCTCGATTGAAAGGAAACGCAATGAATGCTGTTTGTACTACAGATGAGATCGGATCGGAGTAAACATTTCAAATCATTTGATAAGCAACCATTGGAGAGTTGGTTTCTATTTAAAAATCAGCAGTTCACATTATTCGGGTATCAAAAAAATCACAGTTTGAAAAACCTCGTCGAATCATTCATATCTAAAACATTTTCTGTGGTAAGGTAAGCTCAGACATTTGGTAAGGTCGCGCACTTGCCAAATAAATCCAATGCTCTTCCCTCATGCAGGAGCAGTATCCAATCAGTCATGGGGTTCGATATTAACTACATTATCGGCCATGTCGATGAGGAGTTGATTTGTCCGATCTGTACCGATGTGCTCGAGACGCCTGTGCAATCGCTCCACTGTGAGCACGCCTTCTGCAGGGTCTGCATCGAGAAGTGGATGCTGCTAAAGAAACAGTGCCCCGTGGACCGGTCCGAACTGTTGCCGAGCCACCTAGCGCCGGCCTCGCGGCTCATGCGCAACATGCTCGGGCGCCTCCAGATCCGGTGCCCCTTCTCGGAGAACGACTGCCCTTTGATACTGTCGCTGGACGACTACCGCGCCCACGTGCTTATCTGCCAGTTCAACCCCAAGGCCATAGTGGAGTGCAAGAACTGCCTTATGAAGGTGCCCAAGGACGAGCTGCCCGACCACAACTGTATCATCGAGCTGCGGAAGATTGTGCAGGACCAGGCGACGGAGATAGCAGTGCTCAAGCACACCCAGGTGGATCACGAGATACGAATCGGGGTCCAGATTCGGGAGCTGGAGTTGCTGCAGTACTACTTGGCAGCACTGCGCTCAACCAGTCCCATTATGCGCAACGTTGGGAACCAGCTCGACGGCTACGCGGTGTCCCACTGGTGCGCCGGCCTGCCCACGGCACGGGTGAACAACTGGAGTAGTGTGGTCTCCACGCCGGACAACGAGATGCACTTTTTGGTCAGAAACAGCCTGCGAGCCAGCGGCTGTCCAATGCACTTGCTCAACACGATGGTGGAGCATTGCCACGAGGAGCGCTGGCCCGCCGCCATGGCCACCCTGCAGCGCCGTCGCGCCAACCAAACTCAAATGACGCAATTGGTCTCTAGACTGATTAGGCCCCTCTCATCGGGCCGGCAGTGTCTGTGTATCTTTGGAGTCGACAACTACCATGTTCCCGAAAACTTGCGACCATTTTTGGGCATAACAATGATATTCGTTGATGGCGTGGAGCAGTTGCCCACTGATAGCGTGCACCTCTAAGGGGAACATAATACAGGTGGCAAGTGGAAGGTGGCAGGTGGCAGGTGGCCGGAGTGTTTACTCCATCGTATTCCAATTCAAAATTTAATTTTGTTTCTACTTTAATAACGTTGCTTTGGAGCCAATTTACGATTCTTACACCATACATTACATACATTCAGTAAGCACAACCATAGAACCACACCGGTCAAATTTCTGAGTACATTTAAATCAAACAGGGGGAGCCATTCTTTGTTATACAAATAAGGTCATACAAACAAAAAATATATGTAATTTTCGGGTTAGTATTTGTGTGAAATATTACTGGGTAAATGCAATGAAATTTATGCCACATATAGCTACACACTCCAGCTCCAAGGTTAGCCGGGCAACTCGTGGCCAAAAAATCCGTCACATCCAGAATGACGATGCACTGGACCTCGGCCAGCTTCAGCCCTGTTGATGCTGTCCTGCAGTCACAGTTTAGCGCCGACACTCGCAAGGATTCCACTTCGCAGCCGACGACGAGACTAATAGGCGTAATGAAATATAAAAAGAGCAAGCAAGCAAGCAAGTCGTGTACAACATACAGAGGAACAAAATCGTGAAAAACTCAAGTGATACACTATTATTTATTAAATAGAGTGTTTTGTTCACATCATAAACTGTGTACGCATTGAAAGACAACAATTGACGGTGGAAATAATTGAAGATAACGCTACAAAGCCAATTTTAATAAAATACAGTGGAAAAATATTTGTTATTGGTTGTGCTGTGGAAGAAGAATATTTGTTATTGTTCTGAACCACTCTCTGTAAACCAGCATTTGATCTTTCGGAGTCACTGAGAGAATAACGTAGCCATACCCAATAAAAGGTTGCAAGCAGTGCAGACAGCAAAGTTATTGGCAACGCATTGTAAAGAGTCGGCAAAGCAGTATTTCAAGCAGTTTAAAGCAGTATTTCAAGCAGCACCGTAACGGAAAAACGTTTTGAACATGGCTCCAGTTTCAAAACGTCTGCGAGAAAAATCTGGAACTGATCTCAAGGGCTCGAAGAGTTCTGAGGAAATACCAGAAAATATTCAGAAAGCCCTGGACAGAATGTTTGCTAAGCAGGCTGAACTAATCACGGCAAATACGTTAAAGTCTGAGGGTGTATTGCAGGCCATAGAGGAAAAGTTCACAGCTATGACCAATCAAATTCTTGGTATGGCAGTAGATGTGAAGAAACTCACTGAACGTGTCCTGCAATTGGAAAAGGCGCGTGAGGTAATCCACGAAATGGAGCAGCAAATTATCAAACTCAAAAATGAGGTACATGGTATGCAAGAAATACGTGCGCAAGTTAGAGATCTAAGCACACAATGTGTTGAGCGCGCCAAAGCGGACATTGCGTGTGATCTCCGTATTCATGGAATACCCTTTGAAGAAGGTGAAATGTTGAAGGTCCGATTCAACAAGATGTGCTTTGCCCTTAACCTAACACCCCTCCCAAGGGTGAAAGACATCTTTAGGATCCGACAGAGAACACACGGAACAGCTGTTGATCCAGTGATAATCCTGCGACTAGAGAGTGTGAGAGAGAAGGCGGCGTTGTTGCAAGCTGTTGGCAACTATCGCAGGGAATCGAAAAAACTGCTATCACTGGACCTAATGGAATTCGACTCACAGGCTGCGTTTTATATTAATGAGCAGCTGTCTAAAGAGAATCTGGCTGTTTTCAAAGAGGCTATGAAAATGAAAAAAGGAAAAGCACTATCGGCTGTTTTCACTCGTCGGGCGATCGTGCATGTTAAGAAGCATCCAGCTGGAGAGATTTTTAGAGTGGATAACATGCATGACCTGCAAACATTGCGGGATACTTCCGAGGATGAGCTTGCAGCAGTTGATCCAGGTGCAGTTAACAGGCCAGTTGAGACAGACCAGAATAACCTTTTTCGTTAGTAAAACTTCCCTTAGCCATAGTAATATAATGTTGAAGTTTAAGGTTTTATGTTTTTATATAGTTATAATTGATTTGTGTATATTGCGTGTGCTGCTAATATGCTATTTAGTAACTTTTAAATGGTCCATAATATGAATAGACTTCCAACGAATAGTAGGATATTGATTCGTACGCTGGCTAAACAAAAAGATGGCATAAATATTTGTCATATAAATGCTCAGAGTCTGTATGGTAAGATTGATGAGTTCCGATATATGTTTGAACAATCGAATGTTGATGTAGTTTGTGTTTCGGAAACGTGGTTCATGCCGCATCTATGTGATAATGTTATTTTGTGTACCGGATTTGATCTATACCGATCTGATCGGGAAGGAAATGGTGGGGGTGTTGCTGTATACATAAACAAGAAACTCAAATCCAAATTAATATGCAAGCACCCTCCAGAAAGTGCAATAGAATACCTTTTTATAGAATTATCGGCCTCTAACAGTTCTCTTAAATTACTATTGGGCTGTCTGTACAGACCACTCCGCAATACAATCTACCAACAAGTAATTGATGCAATTTCAGACCTATCTGTAAGCTATACTGACGTAATTATAATCGGGGATCTAAACAGCAATATACTGAAGGAACGACATATGGAGTCAGCGATGGCATCGTTAGGCTTGCATCTAGTCAATAATAGTAGACCAACACATTTCTCAAACACTGCAAGTACATTATTGGACCTTTGTTTTGTCAATGATAAAGAAAAAATCGTTCTTTATGATCAGTTATCTGTCCCAACATTTTCCAGACACGACCTACTTTTCCTGACTTATGATTTTAATTGTAAAAAGATTGACGACGACATATGGTACCGAAATTTTAAGAGCATTGACATTACCAAACTTAATGACGAATTCAATACATATGACTGGAATATAATATTTGGCATGGATGATGTTAATTCTCAAGTAGAACAACTACGAGCTCACATAACATGTCTTTATGAAAAATTCGTACCACTGCGTAAATTAAAGATTGCACAAAAGAAAAATCCATGGTTCAATCAATGTATTGCACACAATATATCATTAAGGGACAAAGCATATAACAAATGGAAACGCTACAGAACGTCTGTTCAGTATCAAGAATTTAAAACTTTAAGGAAAAAAACCAACCTATTAAAACTGACAGCTAAAAAATCTTTTTATTCTGTAAGGTTTCAATGTGCAATATTAACAAGAAGGACATGGAGGGAGCTCAAAGACTTGGGAATAGGGAAGAGGACAAATAACACCAAAATTGATGTAGACATAGATGAATTAAATAGAAAATTTGTGATAAACGGGGTACCTGAAGTAGCATATAATCATTATCTTGACAATATACCGAATAGTTCCTGTGATAATAACTTTAGCTTCATGTGTGCCAGTCAGTGTGATGTCCTTGAATCTGTGCTTAAAATTAAGTCAAATGCAATCGGACTGGATGAAATACATCCAAAATTTCTCAAAATCTTACTTCCAAAAATATTACCACATGTGACTTATATTTGCAATACTGTCTTAACAAAATCAATATTTCCAAGTACATGGAAGCTTGCGAAAATAACACCGGTCCCTAAAGGAAAAAATTAATATAGACCTATATCAATTCTATCGTTTTTGTCAAAAGTCCTTGAACAATTAATGTCACAACAAATTCGAACTTTTCTAGATAACAATGCACTACTAAGTGACAAACAGTCAGGTTACAGAAGACAAAGAAGCTGTACTACGGCAATAGTAAATATAACGGAAGACATTAGATTAACACAAGATGAAGGAAATGTGACGCTATTAGTACTACTTGACTTCAGTAAAGCATTTGACACGGTTAACCACGAAATCTTATTAAGTAAATTAGTTAACTTTTTCAATTTTAGTAAGGTAGCTATAAAGCTATTAAAATCGTATTTAACGGATAGAAGACAGGTAGTGGTAAGTGGAAGTAGAATTTCTTCAATGATGAGCACTGCACGTGGTGTGCCTCAAGGTTCAGTTCTTGGGCCGCTTTTGTTCTCATTATATGTGAATGACCTGCCAGACGTCCTGTTAAATTGTAAAAGTTATATGTATGCGGATGACGTCCAAATGTATGTTAGTCGTCCATTGAGTAAAATTGATGAGTGTATAAGTGTGTGTAACAGTGATTTGCTCAATGTGAGTAGCTGGGCGAAGCGTAACGGTCTGGCACTTAATCCAGATAAATGTAAATGTGTAATTATATACAAGAAGCAACTAAATACGATGGCCTATCCAAAACTTGAAATCGAAGGAAAACAAATTAATTACGTAGATCAGGTGGAAAACTTAGGATTAACATTTAACAATACGCTTTCTTGGAGTAGCCAAGTAGTGAAAGCTACTGGTAGAACATATAGTCTACTAAGAAAACTCGCACCAACACAAAAATACCTGCCAGATATACTCAAACTAATGATAGCTAAGACATATTTGACACCCACCTTATTCTATGGTATTGAAATATTTGGAAATTGTGACGCTGAATCTCAAAAAAAACTAAAAGTAACATTTAACAACATTGCCCGCTACATATATAATAAGAGACGAACCGATCATATCTCAATCTTAGCAAGACAAATATTCAAAATGGATTTAAAGACATGGATAGGGTACAGAACAATTATTTTTCTACATCGAATAATCTATACCAGACAGCCGAGCTACTTATATGATAAATTAACCTTTGCTTCATCAAATAGAACGTTGAATCTGGTAACCATAAGGTACAAACTTGCCAATTCAGGAAAACAATTTTTAACAAATGCTATTCGGTTATGGAATGAGTTACCTTTCAATATTAAAAATATTAGTAGAGCAACGAAATTTAGGGATAAACTAGAAAAACACTTGATAAACACATAAAAAAAAAAAAAAATAAATAAATAAATAAATAAAAATAAATAAATAAGTAAATAAAAATAAATAATAAAAATAATAATAATAATAATAATAAAAAATAATAATAAAAAAAAAAAAATAAATAAATAAATAAAAAAAAAATAAAATAGGAAAAAAACAAAAAAAAAATTAGAATTAGTATTAGTATTAATAATACAAATATTAGTCATAATAATAAAAATATTAGTCATACCAAAAATGTTAGAATAAGACAATCATTCTGCTTAAAGCATACAACTACATACATATGTGAACTCCATGTGACTAGCGCTTTAACATAAAGTAGGAATACTGTTGCGTTAGGAATATATATACAAATAAAAAATACAAATAGGCGTAATGATGTTCTTCACGGCTGCATACTCCACCTGAAATCATTAAAAACAAAAACAATGTAAACAAAGTAGCAATAAGTTTAGTGTTACCCTGGCATTTAGCCAAATTATCGATAGCTACTAAAAAAAAATAAATACCAAATAAGCCAATACCGTAAGAAATGTTACCCTGCCAATTTACAGCCACTTCTGCAACTACATGTAATGTAGATAAGCAGTTGGCGCGAAACAATTTGTAAAATATGCGAATTATAAGAGTATAAACCAATAAAACGGTTCTCTCTTCATGTCAGCCTCCCTGTCCCCTGCTAATGCAGGTGGCGATGGAAATTGGTTCGACATGAAGAGAGACTACCAATTTAGTTCGCAAGACGAACACAACAGAAACAACATCCCGCACATTTCCCTCGCACCAACAAGAGAGAACTCCATCCAGATGTGCACCATAGCTGCAAAAATAAAAAACCATCAAACAATAAACATTGGTGCGATCTATTGTCCACCTGCACAAGAATGGATTGATAAACAATTTAAACAGGTATTTGACTCTCTGGGTAGCAGATTTATCGTAGCTGGGGATTGGAACGCCAAAAGCCAGTGGTGGGGCAATGCAAGATCGTGTAGAAGACGGGCTGCACTTCTGAAATGCATCCAGGAAAACGACCAAAGCATACTGGCCACTGGATCCCCCACCCATTTCCCTTCAAATCGACGACATATGCCGTCTGCTATAGACTTTGCGGTTTATAAGGGTATTAGACACAATTTAATTCACATTGAAACATCATATGACTTAGGTTCAGATCACAACATGCAAATCATTAAACTCCTCCTGAGACCTGAATATGGAAAAAAGAAGATACTATTACCAAAAAATGCAAATATCAGAAGATTTCAAGCTCACCTAGAACAGCGAATCCATCTGGAGACTGAACTTCACAACGGCGACGACATAGATGATGCAGTGGCTATCCTTGAAAAGAACATTTACATTGCAGGTGAATTGGCTTCGCAAACTTCAAGTAACCAGCACACAGTGTACGGACCGCAAAACTTTCATCTTGACTCGCAAACGCTGAAAGCGATCAAGATCAAAAGAATTCTCTGCAAAATCAACCAAAAAGATAGGTGCTCCAACCCCCTCATTGCACGCACTATCAATCAGCTGACTAACAGAATAAGTAACGGATCAAGCTACAAACGACCAAACTGATAGGTACAGCATGCAGAAACTATGGCGGCTCACCAACAAAATCAAGAGACAGCCCATTCCAAATCTGCCAGTCAGAAGGCACGTGGCGGAAGGGCAGCAAGCTACGGTGCAAAACTACGGAGGAAAAAGCTGAGGCCTTTGCGCAGCACCTGGAAGCACGTTTCACGCCAAAGATCACGGCAGCCCTAGAAGACAGAGAAGAAATTAACGCAGTATTACAAGAAAACGGTCCAGATGAAGCTGCTCAAATAATCAGACCTGTGACCATCCAGGAACTCAAATCGGAAATTAAGAAGCTCAAGACGAAAAAGGCACCCGGTCTCGACAGTATCGACAATCGCGTCATCTCTGCCAACATCCGCCATCGAGTATCTGCTGTTGATATGCAACTCGGCTCTGCAGTTCGGCCACTTCCGAAAGTCCTGGAAATGCGCAAAAATCTCTATGTTAAGGAAACCAGGAAAGCCGAGTGATAGGCTTGAGTCCTACAGACCCATCACCCAGCTTACAGGCTTCTCCAAAATCCTTGAACGCCTCATCCTCAAGCGACTCTTTGAAGAAGAAAGCTTTGCCATGGCTATTCCAAACCATCAATTTGGCTTCAGAAGTTAGCACTCAGCGGAACAGCAAATCGGACGAGTCACGCAATTTATGGCCAGAGGTTAGTGGTCACAGATGGACTTAACCACGAAATAATCTTAGGTATTTCTGCTGAAATGAAAGTGATGAAAATTAATTGGTAGCCAGATAGGGAATATCTACTCATACTCTTCTCGTGATGGCCATGTAAAAATCACAAATTTGATTTATTCGATACAGCTTCAAGGCACCTTGGGCAATATATTTATGAAGTTTACAGAGCCCTTAAATATTTATTGAAGCTAAAATAACTTTTGCCAGGATGCAAGACCAAACTACGAGTAGAAAGCTAGTTTCGCCTGACAGCTGCATTTGGAGATAAGCAGCCAGAAGCTGGAAGCTCTGGTCACTTTCAATGCATACAGAGACAAAATTAAAATTCAAAGAACTCTGCATAAGCCAACGTTTGACAGGAATGAGAGAGTTACAGCTAGAGCTAGTTGTCACACAAGTGCAAAAATGCAGACAATAGGAAAATGCCATGCAAAGGAAAACATGAAATTTAATATCCAAACGGATCCAAACCATATGAAATTTAAAACCGAATCTGCCGCACCACACCACTCCCTCTCCTATTTATATAGTGCATAGACGATATACGATAGACGATAGTAGGTTGATATAGTGTAAATATTTTGACATGGCAATATGTTGTCACAATCATGCTTGTGTATGTCTGATGAGTGTTTGTTCAGAATTTGGTCATTGTTGAGCTGAAGATGGAGGCCGAGGCGGAGGCGGAGATGGAGACGGAGAGTTTATTTGTTTGCCCATGTCTCTGCATTTGCAGTTAATTTGTTAAAATTTCACTTGATAAAGTTTCAGAAATTTGTTTTGCCCAAGTGGACGTGGGCTCGGCATCGTTCTAGCTTGTTGTACCATAAGTTTTCCAATTTGCATAAATATGCAAAGGGTTTACGACCACACTATGTATATGCAAGTACCTCAAGAAACTATCCCCCCACTGCCTGGAAGGCAACAGGAGTGGAAACGGATGGATACGATAGCTCTTTGTTTACTGTTTGTTGTTTAGTCGGTTTCAGTAGCCCTTGAATTGGAATTGAAGGGGGGCTCGATTGAAAGGAAACGCAATGAATGCTGTTTGTACTACAGATGAGATCGGATCGGAGTAAACATTTCAAATTATTTGATAAGCAACCATTGGAGAGTTGGTTTCTATTTAAAAATCAGCAGTTCACATTATTCGGGTATCAAAAAATCACAGTTTGAAAAACCTCGTCGAATCATTCATATCTAAAACATTTTCTGTGGTAAGGTAAGCTCAGACATTTGGTAAGGTCGCGCACTTGCCAAATAAATCCAATGCTCTTCCCTCATGCAGGAGCAGTATCCAATCAGTCATGGGGTTCGATATTAACTACATTATCGGCCATGTCGATGAGGAGTTGATTTGTCCGATCTGTACCGATGTGCTCGAGACGCCTGTGCAATCGCTCCACTGTGAGCACGCCTTCTGCAGGGTCTGCATCGAGAAGTGGATGCTGCTAAAGAAACAGTGCCCCGTGGACCGGTCCGAACTGTTGCCGAGCCACCTAGCGCCGGCCTCGCGGCTCATGCGCAACATGCTCGGGCGCCTCCAGATCCGGTGCCCCTTCTCGGAGAACGACTGCCCTTTGATACTGTCGCTGGACGACTACCGCGCCCACGTGCTTATCTGCCAGTTCAACCCCAAGGCCATAGTGGAGTGCAAGAACTGCCTTATGAAGGTGCCCAAGGACGAGCTGCCCGACCACAACTGTATCATCGAGCTGCGGAAGATTGTGCAGGACCAGGCGACGGAGATAGCAGTGCTCAAGCACACCCAGGTGGATCACGAGATACGAATCGGGGTCCAGATTCGGGAGCTGGAGTTGCTGCAGTACTACTTGGCAGCACTGCGCTCAACCAGTCCCATTATGCGCAACGTTGGGAACCAGCTCGACGGCTACGCGGTGTCCCACTGGTGCGCCGGCCTGCCCACGGCACGGGTGGTCATAACAATGATATTCGTTGATGGCGTGGAGCAGTTCCCCACTGATAGCGTGCACCTCTAAGGGGAACATAATACAGGTGGCAGGTGGAAGGTGGCAGGTGGCAGGTGGCAGGTGGCCGGAGTGTTTACTCCGTCGTATTCCAATTCAAAATTTAATTTGGTTTCTACTTTAATAACGCTGCCTTGGAGCCAATTTACGATTCTTACACCATACATTACATACATTCAGTAAGCACAACCATAGAACCACACCGGTCAAATTTCTGAGTACATTTAAATCAAACAGGGGGAGCCATTCTTTGTTACACAAATAAGGTCATACAAACAACAAATATATGTAATTTTCGGGTTAGTATTTGTGTGAAATATTACTGGGTAACTGCAATGAAATTTATGCCACATATAGCTACACACTCCAGCTCCAAGGTTAGCCGGGCAACTCGTGGCCAAAAAATCCGCCACATCCAGAATGACGATGCACTGGACCTCGGCCAGCTTCAGCACTGTTGATGCTGTCCTGCAGTCACAGTTTAGCGCCGACACTCGCAAGGATTCCACTTCGCAGCCGACGACGAGACCAATAGGCGTAATGATGTTCTTCACGGCTGCATACTCCACCTGAAATCATTAAAAACAAAAACAATGTAAACAAAGTAACAATAAGTTTAGTGATACCCTGGCATTTAGCCAAATTATCGATAGCTACTAAAAAAAAATAAATACCAAATAAGCCAATACCGTAAGAAATGTTACCCTGCCAATTTACAGTCACTTCTGCAACTACATGTAATGTAGATAAGCAGTTGGCGCGAAACAATTTGTAAAATATGCGAATTATAAGAGTATAAACCAATAAAACGGTTCTCTCTTCATGTCAGCCTCCCTGTCCCCTGCTAATGCAGGTGGCGATGGAAATTGGTTCGACATGAAGAGAGACTACCAATTTAGTTCGCAAGACGAACACAACAGAAACAACATCCCGCACATTTCCCTCGCACCAACAAGAGAGAACTCCATCCAGATGTGCACCATAGCTGCAAAAATAAAAAACCATCAAACAATAAACATTGGTGCGATCTATTGTCCACCTGCACAAGAATGGATTGATAAACAATTTAAACAGGTATTTGACTCTCTGGGTAGCAGATTTATCGTAGCTGGGGATTGGAACGCCAAAAGCCAGTGGTGGGGCAATGCAAGATCGTGTAGAAGACGGGCTGCACTTCTGAAATGCATCCAGGAAAACGACCAAAGCATACTGGCCACTGGATCCCCCACCCATTTCCCTTCAAATCGACGACATATGCCGTCTGCTATAGACTTTGCGGTTTATAAGGGTATTAGACACAATTTAATTCACATTGAAACATCATATGACTTAGGTTCAGATCACAACATGCAAATCATTAAACTCCTCCTGAGACCTGAATATGGAAAAAAGAAGATACTATTACCAAAAAATGCAAATATCAGAAGATTTCAAGCTCACCTAGAACAGCGAATCCATCTGGAGACTGAACTTCACAACGGCGACTACATAGATGATGCAGTGGCTATCCTTGAAAAGAACATTTACATTGCAGCTGAATTGGCTTCGCAAACCTCAAGTAACCAGCACACAGTGTACGGACCGCAAAACTTTCATCTTGACTCGCAAACGCTGAAAGCGATCAAGATCAAAAGAATTCTCTGCAAAATCAACCAAAAAGATAGGTGCTCCAACCCCCTCATTGCACGCACTATCAATCAGCTGACTAACAGAATAAGTAACGGATTAAGCTACAAACGACCAAACTGATAGGTACAGCATGCAGAAACTATGGCGGCTCACCAACACAATCAAGAGACAGCCCATTCCAAATCTGCCAGTCAGAAGGCACGTGGCGGAAGGGCAGCAAGCTACGGTGCAAAACTACGGAGGAAAAAGCTGAGGCCTTTGCGCAGCACCTGGAAGCACGTTTCACGCCAAAGATCACGGCAGCCCTAGAAGACAGAGAAGAAATTAACGCAGTATTACAAGAAAACGGTCCAGATGAAGCTGCTCAAATAATCAGACCTGTGACCATCCAGGAACTCAAATCGGAAATTAAGAAGCTCAAGACGAAAAAGGCACCCGGTCTCGACAGTATCGACAATCGCGTCATCTCTGCCAACATCCGCCATCGAGTATCTGCTGTTGATATGCAACTCGGCTCTGCAGTTCGGCCACTTCCGAAAGTCCTGGAAATGCGCAAAAATCTCTATGTTAAGGAAACCAGGAAAGCCGAGTGATAGGCTTGAGTCCTACAGACCCATCACCCAGCTTACAGGCTTCTCCAAAATCCTTGAACGCCTCATCCTCAAGCGACTCTTTGAAGAAGAAAGCTTTGCCATGGCTATTCCAAACCATCAATTTGGCTTCAGAAGTTAGCACTCAGCGGAACAGCAAATCGGACGAGTCACGCAATTTATCCTCAGATCCTACGAAGCGCAGCGGCATTGCAGTGCTGTGTACATGGATATCCAGGAAGCTTTTGATAGAGTCTGGCATCAGGATCTTCTCTGCAAAGTTAAAACGATAATACCTGACAATTTATACATTCTACTCACCAGCTATCTCTCGGACAGAAGCTTCCATGTCGTCTGCTGTAACATCACCTCAAGCCTAAAGCACATAACCGCTGGAGTGCCGCAAGGAAGCGTACTTGGCCCAGTGCTCTATAATATTTACACTGCCGACATGCCGCAGCCACCAAGACACGCAAACTCAACACAAATGATAGCAACGTACGCTGATGACGCAGTATACCTCGTATCTGCCCTAAGTCCAAAACAAGCCAACGAAAATGTGTAGCGGCTCCTGGCTGATGCATTATCATGGTCTAAGAAATGGGGAATAACCATCAGTCTTGCAAAAACTACTCATGTTCTACACACTCTCTCACCTGAGCAGCAACACACTCCAGTTCCAAGGTTAGCCGGGCAACTCCTGGCCAAAAAATCCGTCATGCCATACCTGGGAATACATATGGATACGAAACTCAATTTCAATAAGCATGTAGCGGCTATTGTCACTAAAACAAGGGCCCGGATCAAAAAGCTCGACTGGATCATCGGCAGAAACAGTAAACTCCCACTACCTCCAAAGGTCCTCCTCTATAAGCAGCTGATTGCCCCAATATGGCAGTATGCCTTGCCAGTCTGGGGGCCACTGACTTCAAGCATGCAAATGGCCAAGCTCCAGATGATCCAAAGCAAAGCTCTCAGAGCAATGACAAATGCTCCCCGGTATGTGAGCAACAACGCACTGCATGCGGATCTCCAAGTAGCAACTGTGGAAGAAGTTTATAACAGACTCTGCAGGAACTGCTACACTCGGCTAATGCAGCACACAAATTTACTTGCCTGTGAGATCGCAACGCACCCATACATTCCAAGAAGGCTGGCCAGGCCAAGGTATGCCGCAATGATAGAAGAGCACAATCCAAACAGCAACAGAAGCCTGACAGCCATCCAAACAATACTGTTCCAAGTCAGACGCGAGAACTGGCTGCGCAATCCATTTGCAACACACAATATGGAAATCAGCCGCAGTAGCGCTAATGCAGCTGCTACGCAGGCAAATGACGGCCCCAGCAGAGAACCTGATGATGGACGGCGGCAGCTCCAGAATCCAGATGATGGCGGCGGCTGAAAAGAAACTAAAAACCTTTTTATTCTTCCACAGATACGAAGCCACTTCACCTGCACAGAAATTGGTAATCCACATCCAGAATGACGATGCACTGGACCTCGGCCAGCTTCAGCCCTGTTGATGCTGTCCTGCAGTCACAGTTTAGCGCCGACACTGGCAAGGATTCCACTTCGCAGCCGACGACGAGACCAATAGGCGTAATGATGTTCTTCACGGCTGCATACTCCACCTGAAATAATTAAAAACAAAAACAATGTAAACAAAGTAGCAATAAGTTTAGTGTTACCCTGGCATTTAGCCAAATTATCGATAGCTACTAAAAAAAAATAAATACCAAGTAAGCCAATACCGTAAGAAATGTTACCCTGCCAATTTACAGCCACTTCTGCAACTACATGTAATGTAGATAAGCAGTTAGCGCGAAACAATTTGTAAAATATGCTAATTATAAGAGTATAAACAAATAAAACGGTTCTCTCTTCATGTCAGCCTCCCTGCCCCTGCTAATGCAGGTGGCGATGGAAATTGGTTCGACATGAAGAGAGACTACCAATTGTAGCAAGGTAATAATTAGTGAGGCATTCAACTAGTATTTAAAATAGCATACAGCGCGCATTGGTATTTACCGCACCATCGATACACTCGGCGGGAAATACCAATAGTGAGATATCGGATAAGAAACATCGATAAGAGAGTAAGTTCACTTTGTAAATGGCGATTGTGAGAGACGGACGCGCAGCTAATAAAAAAGAGTTATATCAAATCGCCGGGCTTGTGTTTTTATACCTAAACAGTTCACTCACGCACCGATATTGGTCACTACAATTCCTGGGTTAGACGGCCTACACAATTTAGTTCGCAAGACGAACACAACAGAAACAACATCCCGCACATTTCCCTCGCACCAACAAGAGAGGACTCCATCCAGATGTGCACCATAGCTGCAAAAATAAAAAACCATCAAACAATAAACATTGGTGCGATCTATTGTTCACCTGCACACGAATGGATTGATACACAATTTAAACAGGTATTTGACTCTCTGGGTAGCAGATTTATCGTAGCTGGGGATTGGAACGCCAAAAGCCAGTGGTGGGGCAATCCAAGATCGTGTAGAAGAGGGGATGCACTTCTGAAATGCATCCAGGAAAACGACCAAAGCATACTGACCACTGGATCCCCCACCCATGCCGTCTGCTATAGACTTTGCGGTTTATAAGGGTATTAGACACAATTTAATTCATATTAAAACATCATATGACTTAGGTTCAGATCACAACATGCAAATCATTAAACTCCTCCTGAGACCTGAATATGGAAAAAAGAAGATACTATTACCGAAAAATGCAAATATCAGAAGATTTCAAGCTCACCTAGAACAGCGAATCCATCTGGAGACTGAACTTCACAACGGCGACTACATAGATGATGCAGTGGCTATCCTTGAAAAGAACATTTACATTGCAGCTGAATTGGCTTCGCAAACCTCAAGTAACCAGCACACAGTGTACGGACCGCAAAACTTTCATCTTGACTCGCAAACGCTGAAAGCGATCAAGATCAAAAGAATTCTCTGCAAAATCAACCAAAAAGATAGGTGCTCCAACCCCCTCATTGCACGCACTATCAATCAGCTGACTAACAGAATAAGTAACGGATCAAGCTACAAACGACCAAACTGATAGGTACAGCATGCAGAAACTATGGCGGCTCACCAACACAATCAAGAGACAGCCCATTCCAAATCTGCCAGTCAGAAGGCACGTGGCGGAAGGGCAGCAAGCTACGGTGCAAAACTACGGAGGAAAAAGCTGAGGCCTTTGCGCAGCACCTGGAAGCACGTTTCACGCCAAAGATCACGGCAGCCCTAGAAGACAGAGAAGAAATTAACGCAGTATTACAAGAAAACGGTCCAGATGAAGCTGCTCAAATAATCAGACCTGTGACCATCCAGGAACTCAAATCGGAAATTAAGAAGCTCAAGACGAAAAAGGCACCCGGTCTCGACAGTATCGACAATCGCGTCATCTCTGCCAACATCCGCCATCGAGTATCTGCTGTTGATATGCAACTCGGCTCTGCAGTTCGGCCACTTCCGAAAGTCCTGGAAATGCGCAAAAATCTCTATGTTAAGGAAACCAGGAAAGCCGAGTGATAGGCTTGAGTCCTACAGACCCATCACCCAGCTTACAGGCTTCTCCAAAATCCTTGAACGCCTCATCCTCAAGCGACTCTTTGAAGAAGAAAGCTTTGCCATGGCTATTCCAAACCATCAATTTGGCTTCAGAAGTTAGCACTCAGCGGAACAGCAAATCGGACGAGTCACGCAATTTATCCTCAGATCCTACGAAGCGCAGCGGCATTGCAGTGCTGTGTACATGGATATCCAGGAAGCTTTTGATAGAGTCTGGCATCAGGATCTTCTCTGCAAAGTTAAAACGATAATACCTGACAATTTATACATTCTACTCACCAGCTATCTCTCAGACAGAAGCTTCAAAGTCGTCTGCTGTAGCAACATCACCTCAAGCCTAAAGCACATAACCGCTGGAGTGCCGCAAGGAAGCGTACTTGGCCCAGTGCTCTATAATCTTTACACTGCCGACATGCCGCAGCCACCAAGACACGCAAACTCAACCCAAATGATAGCAACGTACGCTGATGACGCAGTATACCTCGTATCTGCCCTAAGTCCAAAACAAGCCAACGAAAATGTGGAGCGGCACCTGGCTGATGCATTATCATGGTCTAAGAAATGGGGAATAACCATCAGTCTTGCAAAAACTACTCATGTTCTACACACTCTCTCACCTGAGCAGCAACACACTCCAGTTCCAAGGTTAGCCGGGCAACTCCTGGCCAAAAAATCCGTCATGCCATACCTGGGAATACATATGGATACGAAACTCAATTTCAATAAGCATGTAGCGGCTATTGTCACTAAAACAAGGGCCCGGATCAAAAAACACGACTGGATCATCGGCAGAAACAGTAAACTCCCACTAACTCCAAAGGTCCTCCTCTATAAGCAGCTGATTGCCCCAATATGGCAGTATGCCTTGCCAGTCTGGGGGCCACTGACTTCAAGCATGCAAATGGCCAAGCTCCAGACGATCCAAAGCAAAGCTCTCAGAGCAATGACAAATGCTCCCCGGTATGTGAGCAGCAACGCACTGCATGCGGATCTCCAAGTAGCAACTGTGGAAGAAGTTTATAACAGACTCTGCAGGAACTGCTACACTCGGCTAATGCAGCACACAAATTTACTTGCCTGTGAGATCGCGTCATTAAGTCTCTGCCAACATCCGCCATCGAGTATCTGCTGTTGATATGCAACTCGGCTCTGCAGTTCGGCCACTTCCCAAAGTCCTGGAAAGCCGAGTGATAGGCTTGAGTCCTACAGACCCATCAGCCAGCTTACAGGCTTCTCCAAAATCTTTGAACGCCTCATCCTCAAGCGACTCTTTGAAGAAGAAAGCTTTGCCATGACTATTCCAAACCATCAATTTGGCTTTAGAAGTCAGCACTCAGCGGAACAGCAAATCGGACGAGTCACGCAATTTATCCTCAGATCCTACGAAGCGCAGCGGCATTGCAGTGCTGTGTACATGGATATCCAGGAAGCTTTTGATAGAGTCTGGCATCAGGGTCTTCTCTGCAAAGTTAAAACGATAGTACCTGACAATTTATACATTCTACTCACCAGCTATCTCTCAGACAGAAGCTTCAAAGTCGTCTGCTGTAGCAACATCACCTCAAGCCTAAAGCACATAACCGCTGGAGTGCCGCAAGGAAGCGTACTTGGCCCAGTGCTCTATAATCTTTACACTGCCGACATGCCGCAGCCACCAAGACACGCAAACTCAACCCAAATGATAGCAACGTACGCTGATGACGCAGTATACCTCGTATCTGCCCTAAGTCCAAAACAAGCCAACGAAAATGTGGAGCGGCACCTGGCTGATGCATTATCATGGTCTAAGAAATGGGGAATAACCATCAGTCTTGCAAAAACTGCTCATGTTCTACACACTCTCTCACCTGTGCAGCAACACACTCCAGCTCCAAGGTTAGCCGGGCAACTCCTGGCCAAAAAATCCGTCATGCCATACCTGGGAATACATATGGATACGAAGCTCAATTTCAATAAGCATGTAGCGGCTATAGTCACTAAAACAAGGGCCCGGATCAAAAAGCTCGACTGGATCATCGGCAGAAACAGTAAACTCCCACTACCTCCAAAGGTCCTCCTCTATAAGCAGCTGATTGCCCCAATATGGCAGTATGCCTTGCCAGTCTGGGGGCCACTGACTTCAAGCATGCAAATGGCCAAGCTCCAGACGATCCAAAGCAAAGCTCTCAGAGCAATGTCAAATGCTCCCCGGTATGTGAGCAACAACGCAATGCATGCGGATCTCCAAGTAGCAACTGTGGAAGAAGTTTATAACAGACTCTGCAGGAACTGCTACACTCGGCTAATGCAGCACACAAATTCCGAGAAGGCTGGCCAGGCCAAGGCATGCCGCAATGATAGAAGAGCACAATCCAAACAGCAACAGAAGCCTGACAGCCTGCAAATGACGGCCCCAGCAGAGAACCTGATGATGGACGGCGGCAGCTCCAGAATCCAGATGATGGCGGCGGCTGAAAAGAAACTAAAAACCTTTTTATTCTTCCACAGATACGAAGCCACTTCACCTTCACAGAAATTGGTAATCCACATCCAGAATGACGATGCACTGGACCTCGGCCGGCTTCAGCCCTGTTGATGCTGCCCTGCAGTCACAGTTTAGCGCCGACACTCGCAAGGATTCCACTTCGCAAACGACAACGAGACCAATAGGCGTAATGATGTTCTTCACGGCTGCATACTTCACCTGAAATAATTAAAAACAAAAACAATGTAAACAAAGTAGCAATAAGTTTAGTGTTACCCTGGCATTTTGACAAATTATCGATAGCTACTAAAAAAAATATATACCAAATAAGCCAATACCGTAAGAAATGTTACCCTGCCAATTTACAGCCACTTCTGCAACTACATGTAATGTAGATAAGCAGTTGGCGCGAAACAATTTGTAAAATATGCTAATTATAAGAGTATAAACAAATAAAACGGTTCTCTCTTCATGTCAGCCTCCCTGCCCCCTGCTAATGCAGGTGGCGATGGAAATTGGTTCGACATGAAGAGAGACTACCAATTTAGTTCGCAAGACGAACACAACAGAAACAACATCCCGCACATTTCCCTCGCACCAACAAGAGAGAACTCCATCCAGATGTGCACCATAGCTGCAAAAATAAAAAACCATCAAACAATAAACATTGGTGCGATCTATTGTCCACCTGCACACGAATGGATTGATACACAATTTAAACATGTATTTGGCTCTCTGGGTAGCAGATTTATCGTAGCTGGGGATTGGAACGCCAAAAGCCAGTGGTGGGGCAATGCAAGATCGTGTAGAAGAGGGGCTGCACTTCTGAAATGCATCCAGGAAAACGACCAAAGCATACTGACCACTGGATCCCCCACCCATTTCCCTTCAAATCGACGACATATGCCGTCTGCTATAGACTTTGCGGTTTATAAGGGTATTAGACACAATTTAATTCACATTGAAACATCATATGACTTAGGTTCAGATCACAACATGCAAATCATTAAACTCCTCCTGAGACCTGAATATGGAAAAAAGAAGATACTATTACCAAAAAATGCAAATATCAGAAGATTTCAAGCTCACCTAGAACAGCGAATCCATCTGGAGACTGAACTTCACAAGGGCGACGACATAGATGATGCAGTGGCTATCCTTGAAAAGAACATTTACATTGCAGGTGAATTGGCTTCGCAAACCTCAAGTAACCAGCACACAGTGTACGGACCGCAAAACTTTCATCTTGACTCGCAAACGCTGAAAGCGATCATGATCAAAAGAACTCTCTGCAAAATCAACCAAAAAGATAGGTGCTCCAACCCCCTCATTGCACGCACTATCAATCAGCTGACTAACAGAATACGTAAACGGATCAAGCTACAAAAAGACAAACAAATGAACAGACTGCTACACGACATCGACCCAACTGATAGGTACAGCATGCAGAAACTATGGCGGCTCACCAACACAATCAAGAGACAGCCCATTCCAAATCTGCCAGTCAGAAGGCACGTGGCGGAAGGGCAGCAAGCTCCTGCTGAGCCTTGGTGCAAAACTACGAAGGAAAAAGCTGAGGCCTTTGCACAGCAACTGGAAGCCCTAGAAGACAGAGAAGAAGTTAACGAAGTATTACAAGAAAACGGTCCAGATGAAGCTGCACAAATAATCAGACCTGTGACCATCCAGAAACTCAAATCGGAAATTAAGAAGCTCAAGACGAAAAAGGCACCCGGTTTCGACAGTATCGACAGTATCGACATTATCGACAATCGCGTCATTAAATCTCTGCCAACATCCGCCATCGAGTATCTGCTGTTGATATGAAACTCGGCTCTGCAGTTCGGCCACTTCCCAAAGTCCTGGAAATGCGCAAAAATCTCTATGTTAAGGAAACCAGGAAAGCCGAGTGATAGGCTTGAGTCCTACAGACCCATCAGCCAGCTTACAGGCTTCTCCAAAATCCTTGAACACCTCATCCTCAAGCGACTCTTTGAAGAAGAAAGCTTCGCCATGACTATTCCAAACCATCAATTTGGCTTCAGAAGTCAGCACTCAGCGGAACAGCAAATCGGACGAGTCACGCAATTTATCCTCAGATCCTACGAAGCGCAGCGGCATTGCAGTACTGTGTACATGGATATCCAGGAAGCTTTTGATAGAGTCTGGCATCAGGGTCTTCTCTGCAAAGTTAAAACGATAATACCTGACAATTTATACATTCTACTCACCAGCTATCTCTCAGACAGAAGCTTCAAAGTCGTCTGCTGTAACAACATCACCTCAAGCCTAAAGCACATAACCGCTGGAGTGCCGCAAGGAAGCGTACTTGGCCCAGTGCTCTATAATCTTTACACTGCCGACATGCCGCAGCCACCAAGACACGCAAACTCAACCCAAATGCTAGCAGCGTACGCTGATGACGCAGTATACCTCGTATCTGCCCTAAGTCCAAAACAAGCCAACGAAAATGTGGAGCGGCTCCTGGCTGATGCATTGTCATGGTCTAAAAAATGGGGAATAACCATCAGTCTGGCAAAAACTGCTCATGTTCTACACACTCTCTCACCTGTGCAGCAACACACTCCAGCTCCAAGGTTAGCCGGGTAACTCCTGGCCAAAAAATCCGTCATGCCATACCTGGGAATACATATGGATACGAAGCTCATTTTCAATAAGCATGTAGCGGCTATTGTAACTAAAACAAGGGCCCGGATCAAAAAGCTCGACTGGATCATCGTCAGAAACAGTAAACTCCCACTACCTCCAAAGGTCCTCCTCTATAAGCAGCTGATTGCCCCAATATGGCAGTATGCCATGCCAGTCTGGGGGCCACTGACTTCAAGCATGCAAATGGCCAAGCTCCAGACGATCCAAAGCAAAGCTCTCAGAGCAATGTCAAATGCTCCCCGATATGTGAGCAACAATGCACTGCATGCGGATCTCCAAGTAGCAACTGTGGAAGAAGTTTATAACAGACTCTGCAGGAACTGCTACACTCGGCTAATGCAGCACACAAATTTACTTGCCTGTGAGATCGCAACGCACACATACATTCCAAGAAGGCTGGCCAGGCCAAGGTATGCCGCAATGATAGAAGAGCACAATCCAAACAGCAACAGAAGCCTGACAGCCATCCAAACAATACTGCTCCAAGTCAGACGCGAGAACTGGCTGCGCAATCCATTTGCAACACACAATATGGAAATCAGCCGCAGTAGCGCTAATGCAGCTGCTACGCAGGCAAATGAAGGCCCCAGCAGAGAACCTGATGATGGACGGCGGCAGCTCCAGAATCCAGATGATGGCGGCGGCTGAAAAGAAACTTGTGATGGACCTATTTCAGGCTGAGGTAAGCTCAGTCACGTCCAGGGGTCAATCCACAAGAAATTTGTAGAAATGTGATGGAACCTTAAGGGCGGCGTCAGGGGGGCGGCTTGTCATATAGAGGTGGATCGGGGCTAGAATGGGCGTCGCTCGTCGTGTATACGAAACAACCGTGTGGACTCGGGCGGGGCGACGTCGGTGCCTCGGCTGATTGTGGTGAACTTACGCAATCGGGTGTTTTTATACCCGATACTCAAAATGAGTATTGGGGTATATTAGATTTGTGGTAAAAGTGGATGTGTGTAACGTCCAGAAGGAATCGTTTCCGACCCCATAAAGTATATATATTCTTGATCAGCATCAATAGCCGAGTCGATTGAGCCATGTCTGTCTGTCCGTCTGTCCGTCCGTCCGTCTGTCCGTCCGTCCGTCTGTCCGTCCCCTTCAGCGCCTAATGCTCAAAGACTATAAGAGCTAGAGCAACGATGTTTTGGATCCAGACTTCTGTGATATGTCACTGCTACAAAAATATTTCAAAACTTTGCCCCGCCCACTTCCACTCCACTTCCACTGTGGCATCCTCAATTTTAAAGATACGAGAAAACCAAAAACGCAGAATCGTAGAGAATGACCATATCTTTTAGACAGCGGAATCTGAATTGGATCGTATTATTGTTATAGCCAGCATCAAGAAAACAATTTCATTTTTTCTCGCCCTGTCTCTCTCTAACACACACGTAGCATAGGCGTCTTTCCTTAGAGTAAAACATTAGCGCCTAGATCTCAGAGACTATAAAAGCTAGTGCAACCAAATTTGGTATCCACAATCCTAATATATCGGACCGAGACGAGTTTGTTTCAAAATTTCGCCACACCCCCTTCCGCCCCCGCAAAGGATGCAAATCTGGGGATATTCACAAATCTCAGAGACTATTAGAGCTAGAGTAACCAAATTTAGTATCCGCACTCCTGTTAGATCTCACTATTAAACGTATATCTCAAAATTTCGCCCCACCCCTTTCCGCCCCCACAAAGGACGAAAATCTGTTGCATCCACAGTATTGCAGATTTGAGAAAACTAAAAACGCAGAATCATAGATAATGACCATATCTATCAGATTGCTGAATCTGGATCAGATCAGATCATTTTTATAGCCAAAAGGAACAAATCAATTTGCAGTGGCTACGCAGCGCCCGACGTCACGCTCAGACTGATTTTCTGTCTCTCTCGCACGCACTCTTTGTCGTTTCGTTTAATATTAGCGGCGTCTGCCAGAGGAGAGCCATACTGACTAAGTATCGGGTATAACTGTAGAGTTGCGGTGTCCGCAGCAACTCACAACGTTCCCCCTCGTTTTACTTTGCAAATTTGACACTTTATTGTATTTCTTAGCGGTTTAAATGACTTATTTTTAAATGGGCGCCGATGTCTTCTGGTGAGTTCCGGGTACCGCATCTGTACTCCGGGCCGCGTCTCTGCGAAAGTCTTGGTACAACGACCGTACTGCGAGCCGGATCTCTGCGTAAGTTCCTTTCTGGTTTCAGTCGGCGTCTATTTATACGCCAATGGGCGCTGTGTCAGCGGGTTCGGAAGTGCTTCCGCGTCGGGGTGCACTTCGCCGTTCTGGCGATCGCGGGTTGACCTAGTTCCGTCCCTTCGTGTTTTTGGCGAGCTGGCGGGTTTGCCGTTGGGTGCTTGTCGTGGGCTTCCGCGGTGTCATCGTTTTGTAGTTGATGAACCCGGAAGACTGCGCCTGGCCGGTTGCTTGGTCTGGAGTGGTGGAAGTCCGCGCGACCTGGTGTGTTTGGTCAGCGTTATGAAGACGGCGCGTGTCAATCGGTGGTTATGTGTGGAGGGGGGGTGTTCGTGTAGTACGTTAGGCGAGGTGTCGCAATTTAGTAGCCGGGTTTTTATTGGGCGTTGGGAGAGGCGTTGTAGCGAACCCTTTTGGGTTCGTTACACCCTCCCCTTTCTTCCCCGACGAGAGTCACGAAGACCCGTGCGTGGGGCGCGCGGCGGTGGGTTGTTGGCTCGGATGGCTTCGCCTTCTTCTGGTGAGAGTGCACTGATTGATGGGAGCCAGAGTTGCGGCTATTTAAGCCGTTCTGCAGGGTCCGTATTTGCGGAGCAAGCTTTTCTTCTCTCTTCCGTGTTGCACCGGGGGTGCGTTTTGGGGTCGCCGCCGACTTGCGATCATCTCGTCCCTTGCCTCGTTAGCGGGTCTGTTTACTTCGTGGTCGAGGGGTTTGTTGTGCTCGCGTTGTTGTTGGCGTAGCGCCGCCGGTCGGTGTTTCGCAGACGTTGTCTCTCTTGGCCGGGTGCCCATCGGTTCATCGGTTTCTTCCGCGATGTCAGCATTCCTGTGTGGGCTCGTCGGGCTCGTGGTCGAGGAACTCTCTCAGGTCTTTGATATTCGCGGTCTTCTGTTTCCGGCTTTCGCAATGTTGTAATTTGGCGATGTTTGGCGATGGAAAACTGTTGATTCGGTAGGGGCCGTCGAACTTCGGAGCTAACTTTGCCGCGAAGCCCTCGGCGGCGTTCGAGAAGTGGTGTTGGCGTAGTAGTACCAATGATCCGATGGCGGGGCGCCATAGTCTCCGGCGGAGGTTGTAATGTCTCCCTTGCTCTTGGCTGGCTCTCTGGATGTTGTTTCGGACGATGGCGAATACTTCTTTTAGTCTCGTCGCTTTGCTGCTGGCCGTCTCTTGTGTACTCCCTGTCCCGGGCGTGACTTCGTCGTAAAGGGTGCCGGGGGGTCGGGGTTCTCTTCCTTGCAGGAGGAAAGCGGGGCTGAATCCGGTCGTCTCGGAGATGCTGGAGTTGATCGCCAATGTCATCTCGGGTAGGAGTTCGTCCCACGTGTTCTGGTGGTCGTCGATGAACTGTGCGATCATCGTTTTCACAGTCCGATTGGCTCTCTCCGTCGGGTTTTCTTGGGGGCAATACGGGGCTGTGTGTTGTAGGTCCACGCCTGCGGTTCGCAGGAATGTTTTTAACGATCGGCTGGTGAACTGGGTTCCGTTGTCGCACACGAATAGTTTCGGCACGCCGAAGCTGCTCAGTATTCGTTCTCTGAAGGCTCGTTCGAGGTTTGCTGTTGTCGCTTTCTTGAGGGGTACCAGTTCGACCCACTTGGAGAAAGTGTCGAAGAAGACCAGTAAGATGGTGTTCCCGTGCTTGGACCGTGGTAATGGTCCGACGAAATCGGCACACAGGGTGGCGAAGGGTTCTTCGGCTTTGCGCGTGAGCATCCTGCCCACGGCCTTGCGCTGTGTGGCCTTGAACTTCTGGCAACTTATGCAGCGCTGCACGTACCGTCGTACGTCTCGGTGTAGTCCTGGCCAGTAATATCGTTGCGTTGTCCTCAGGATGGTTTTCCGGACGCCGAGGTGTCTTGCTGTTGGTTCGTCATGGCATTCGCGGAGTACTCTCGTCCGACCGTTTTTAGGCACGCATAGTTTCCACGGTATGTGGTCGTCGTCGTCGGCTCCGTGTCCTAGATAGCGGTATAGTTGCCCGTTTTCGTGCGTGTAGTCCGGGTATTTCTGGGGTTCGTCTTGGACTTGCTGGATCCTTTGTTTAAGCCAGGTGCATGCTGTGTTGTCTTCCTCCTCGATGCGGGAGAGGGTCTCCAATGGTTGTCTTGACAGCGCGTCAGCGACTACGTTCTGGTTGCCGGCCCGATAGTGCACGTCGTATTGATATTGCTGCAGTTCGAGCGCCCATCTTGCTACTCTCCCGTAAGGACTCTCGAGGGTATTCAGCCATTTTAGTGCGAGGTGATCGGTTATGACATCGAATCGGTAGCCTTCGAGATAGCATCGCAGTTTTTGGATCGCCCAGATGACGGCGAGGCATTCCTTGTCGGTGGCCCAGTAGTTTCCCTCTGCTTTGTTGAGGCGTCGTCTGACGTATGCGATGACCCGCTCTTTCCCTTCGATCTCTTGGGTGAGGACTGCGCCCACTCCAAGGTTGCTTGCGTCCGTCTGCAGGGAAAATTTGACGTTAAAGTCTGGGCAGGCGAGTACTGGTGCAGTGTTTTCAGCTCGTCGAAGGCGTCTTGTTGTTCTTGGCCCCATGTCCATGCTTTCCCTTTCTTCAGCAGCAGTGACATTGGTTGGACTACGGTGGCAAAGTTTGGGACAAATCTGCGGTACCAACCAGCCATGCCTACGCATTGTCGTAGCTCCTTCAGGTTGGACGGCGGCCTCAGATCCTTTACGGCTGCGATTTTGTCGGGGTCCGTGTGGATACCTTCTTCGCTGATCACGTGGCCCAGGTATTTTATCCGGCGCTGGAAGAAGGCACACTTGTCCGTGTTGACCCGTAGGTTTGCCTTTCGCAGTCGTGCGAAAACTTCTTTTACGTTGTTCAGGTGTTCCTGGAAGCTTTTCCCGACGATGACGATGTCGTCGAGATATGCGAACGCAAATGGTCCCATGTCTGCGCCGATAACGGCGTCGAGGGTCCGTTGAAACGTGGCTCCCGCGGAGTGTAAACCGAAAGGCATTACTTTCCATTGGTATAATCCTCGGCCGGGTATCGTGAATGCCGTGGCTTCCTGGCTGTCGCGGGCCATTGGTATCTGCCAGTACCCGTTTTTCAGGTCCAGGGTCGTGATGAAATGGGCATTTCGGAGTCGCTCTAGTATGTAGTTGATCCTGGGTAGCGGGTACGCGTCCGGGATAGAACGCTCGTTTAGCTGCCGATAATCTACACACATGCGCCATCTCCCGTCCTTTTTGCGGACCAGGACGATTGGCGCGCTGTGGGGGCTCCGGGATGGTTCGATTAGGTCCTCTGCTATCAGTTGGTCGACCTGTTCATCGATGATCCGCCGCATGGCTGGATTTTTCAGGTAGTACCGCTGTTTTATGGGTCGGTTGTCTCTCATGACGATGGTGTGTTCTGTTAGATCCGTCGTCCCTCGGAGGCCTGCGAGTGTCGGCAGTTCTTCGTCTAGAAATTCCTGTATTCTCGGCGCGATGTCGGGAGGCCATGGGTCGGAGATTCGTTCCGAATCGTCCTCCGGTGGTTCGTCGATTCCTGAGTCGCAAGTGTAGTCGGGGTTCTCGGGGAGGATCGTTGTGTCGAATGCGCTTGGTGGTTCGACTTCGCGAGTGTATTCGCTTATGCCGGCGACGACGGCGGGTGCGTCGCTCAGGTGTGGGGTGCTCGTGTGTGTCCTGGGGGGTGCTTGCGCGACGTTGTACTCAGCGTGATGTACGAACGTGCGGGTCTCAATTGCGGTCGTAGCGTTTGACCGACGGCTAGTTTGGGCGGTGAGGTTCACCGACATGGCTCCAGGCGTGGTGCTGGGCCGCATGCCGGCGCCGTACGAGGTGTTGCCCGGGAGGCGTTTCATGTTGTCGGTGACGATCGATGGTGTGTCGGCTCCAGGTGCGGCGTGGTTCCGATTGATGCCTCGTGCGGCAGTGATCGCATCTCCCGGTTCCTGCCTGAGAGGACGCGGGAGTAGCGGGTCGGTCGGTGTCGTAGGGGTCGTCTTCGCGTCGAGGGCGGTGTCGACGCGTTCGTGGGCCAGGGTGGCGGTCGGAGGTGGTACCTCGAGCGCCTGGCTGCTGCGTGGCGGCTGTCGTTGTTGGGGCCGGGTTGTCTTCTGGAGGGGCGTCCTGGGTTCCTTTCCCTTCGTTGGTGGAACCGCGTCGGTGCCCTCGGGAGACCGGCTCGCTTTCTTCGTTGCTTTGCTTGGTTTTGGGTTTCTCGGAGTGGGCCTGGGGCTAGTGTGTCTCGTCGTGGCCATGGGTTCTGTGTTCCTTGTTCCTTGTGTTCGTGTCTCGTGTCGTGGCGGAGATTCGTTGGCGGCGGGGGTCTCAAGTTCGTGGGTCCGTGGGCGTGTACTTGGCTGGCGGTGATCATCGGCGTGTTTGGGAGGGGGCGTTGGGAGCCCTGGAGATGGAGGCGTGTGGTGCCACATTGTATTGTGGTTTCGATGGCGCACAGGAAGTTCATCCCTATGATGCCTTGCTCTAGCATGTTGGGCAGCACCAAGAGCGGCACCTGTACCTCTTGCTCGTCTAGTTTGACGCGCGCTAGCAAGATCTGAGTTATCTCGCGTGCTGAGCCGTCGGCTAGGCGTATCGGGACGCAAGCGTCGCGCAGGTCGTTGTCGTGGCCGAGTTGGCGGGCGAGGTCGGCGTTGATGAAACTTCGGGATGCCCCGGTGTCCTCCGATGGTCACTCTCGCCACTATCCGGCCGTCGTGTACTTGCAGCGGGTTTCTTAGTTGGTTGTCTGAGGAAGCGTCGTGCCCGGCTGTTCCCGTGTCAGCTGGGGACGCGAGTCGTTTCCCGACGGGTCCTGGCGGCAACAGCCCACGGTGCGCGTTCCGCGCTTGCCGCATTCCCAACAGAAGAGGATCGATGGGTTGGTGCAGTCGCGAGATACATGTCCCGCTTCTCCGCAGCGTCGACAGGCTGCGTGCGGGTTGGCGATGGGGGTGGTGATCATTCGATGTGTCGCTTCCTGTGCTGAAACGCCGGCTTGGTGCGGCTTCCTAGCGGGTTCCGAGATGTTCCAGTGGGGCTTTCGGAATTGGGCCCGATTCGCCCCGTTTTCGTTATGCACTTGTTGTGCCGCTGGCCGTGTGTACCTAGGTGGTTGTCGAGGGGGGATGAGGGTCGCCGGTATGCTCCGCTCCTGGATACTCTCGAATTCTGTGGCCAACATTGTCAGTTGCGTCAGACTTCTCAGTTCGTGCCTTCGCTCATACAGCTGGTACGCCGGGAGGGTGTTGTCATAGATCCGGCTAAGTTCCTTGGCTTCGTCGTATCCGGCGTGGTGCATGAGCAACCGGAGCTCGATGACGAAGTCTTTGAACGGTTCGCCCACCGCTTGTTTTGCGGTCCCTGATCTGGTCTTCCAATTGCTCGAAGTACCGGGGAGGCAGGAAAAAGGCTAGGAATTCCTGGCGGAAATCGGCCCATGAGGCGCTGGTGCGGAACCAACGGTTGGCTCGGTCGGTGAGGAGCTCTGCCATGGCTCGCAGCACGTAGTTCATGTCTACCCCGTACGAGAGGGCACGCTCTTCCAGTAGTTCGACGAACGACAGTGGGTCGTCCTGCCCGTCGAACTGGATTCCCCACTTTCGGACCCGTTCCGCCATCTGCGCGGCGTGACTGTAGTAGTGGCCGTCTGTGGGGCCATTTCCCCCTGCTGTCGGCAAGATCCTTCTCATGGGCGAAGGCCTTGGCTCCGGGGGCGGGGGCTTCGGTAGATCTTCGGCTTTGCCTTCCATGATTCCTGGAACTTGTAGGCTGAGTTTGGGGTCCGTCTTCCGCTTCTCCGTTGGTGCTGAGGTGTCGGGCTGGGGCGATCTGGCGTACTGCCGCTCGAGCTCCGCCAACCTGACCCAGGCATCGTGTTCGAGGGGCCCGGCGACTAGTTCGGCGAAACTCCTCCGCAAATCTTCCACGTTCCCCTCGCGGCTGAATCCGAATTCCTCCGCGAAGGACACCAGCTCCTCTCGGCGACATTTGTGTATCCAGCCGGTACTCACCCCTGGGTTGGCGACGAATTCTCCAGGGTAATACCCGCTGGCCTGTTCCTCTGTGTGGGATTCCATCGCTCCGATCGTTACTTGAGTTGGCTGTTTCGCTGGGCTTGCGCTTTTCCTTCACTAGGGCACTGTGTCGAGCTTCGCGGCTGACGCTTCGAATTTCTTCTCGGGGTGACGGCACTGTTCGCGTTTCTCTGTCGCTGTGTCGCGCTTTCGTCTGCTCGTTGCGCAACTCTTGCTGTTGATATTGCGCGAGGTCGGGGTTTTCTTTGGGTTGTTCTCTTGTGTTCTTGCTCTGGTGTTCTAGTGACCGTGAGGTTTTATCCCACAAACCCTCGCTGACGTTCCCTTGAGTCCCTGCTCGGGCGCCACTTGTGATGGACCTATTTCAGGCTGAGGTAAGCTCAGTCACGCCCAGGGGTCAATCCACAAGAAATTTGTAGAAATGTGATGGAACCTTAAGGGCGGCGTCAGGGGGGACGTGGAGGGGGGGTGTTCGTGTAGTACGTTGGGCGAGGTGTCGCAATTTAGTACCCGGGTTTTTATTGGGCGTTGGGAGAGGCGTTGTAGCGAACCCTTTTGGGTTCGTTACAAACTAAAAACCTTTTTATTCTTCCACAGATACGAAGCCACTTCACCTTCGCAGAAATTTGTAATCCACATCCAGAATGACGATGCACTGGACCTCGGCCAGCTTCAGCCCTGTTGATGCTGTCCTGCAGTCACAGTTTAGCGCCGACACTCGCAAAGATTCCACTTCGCAGCCGACGACGAGACCAATAGGCGTAATGATGTTCTTCACGGCTGCATACTCCACCTGAAATAATTAAAAACAAAAACAATGTAAACAAAGTAGCAATAAGTTTAGTGTTACCCTGGCATTTAGCCAAATTATCGATAGCTACTAAAAAAAATAAATACCAAATAAGCCAATACCGTAAGAAATGTTACCCTGCCAATTTACAGCCACTTCTGCAACTACATGTAATGTAGATAAGCAGTTGGCGCGAAACAATTTGTAAAATATGCTAATTATAAGAGTATAAACAAATAAAACGGTTCTCTCTTCATGTCAGCCTCCCTCCCCCCTGCTAATGCAGGTGGCGATGGAAATTGGTTTGACATGAAGAGAGACTACCAATTTAGTTCGCAAGACGAACACAACAGAAACAACATCCCGCACATTTCCCTCGCACCAACAAGAGAGGACTCCATCCAGATGTGCACCATAGCTGCAAAAATAAAAAACCATCAAACAATAAACATTGGTGCGATCTATTGTCCACCTGCACACGAATGGATTGATACACAATTTAAACAGGTATTTGACTCTCTGGGTAGGAGATTTATCGTAGCTGGGGATTGGAACGCCAAAAGCCAGTGGCGGGGCATTGCAAGATCGTGTAGAAGAGGGGCTGCACTTCTGAAATGCATCCAGGAAAACGACCAAAGCATACTGGCCACTGGATCCCCCACCCATTTCCCTTCAAATCGACGACATATGCCGTCTGATATAGACTTTGCGGTTTATAAGGGTATTATACACAATTTAATTCACATTGAAACATCATATGACTGAGATGGATTTCTAGCTATCTTTGTTCTAGGTCTCAAAGAGTCCTCTTCAAAAACTCCCTCTCTTTACCAGTAAAGGTTTCTTCGGGAGTACCACAGGGCAGCCATCTAGGCCCCTTACTCTTCACACTCTTTATTAATGACTTGCCTTCAGTAATAACATACTCTCGAGTACTTATGTATGCGGATGATGTTAAACTCTGTGTCCAGTACAAGGACATTTCATTTCATTCTCGCTTGCAATCCGATCTCAATAGCTTTCAGTCATGGTGTTGTGCAAACTTGTTACACCTTAATGCCTCGAAATGCAAAGTTATGACATTTCATCGTTCTAACCCTTTGTTGGCTCCCTACACCCTATTTGGGGGTTCTCTTGAGAGAATTACCCTGGTGGATGATCTGGGTGTTATGTTAGATCCCGAGTTAAAGTTTTCCGAACACATTTCTACCATGGTAAATAAGGCCATGGGCGTGCTTGGGTTTATAAAGAGGTGGTCAAAGGAATTTGACGACCCCTATATAACAAAGACTCTCTATACCTCGCTTGTTCGTCCGATCTTAGAATACGGCTCCTGTGTATGGTGCCCTCAGTACAAAGTACACCAGGACCGTATAGAATCAGTACAGAAAAACTTTTTACTCTTTGCTCTGCGGGGCCTTAACTGGGATGCGGGTGTAAGACTCCCATCTTACTCTAGTAGACTATTATTAGTAAACCTCCCATCCTTAGTTAACCGTAGAAAAATGCTTGGTGTGATATTTATGCACAACTTGATCAGGGGTGACATAGACAGCCCTGATCTGTTGAGCCGCATAAACTTCACGATCCCTATTAGACTGACTAGAAACTTTATACCGTTGTTCCTTCCACTTTGTAGATCGAATTATTCCTTGCATGAACCGTTTAGGGTCTTATGCTCGGATTATAATTCCCTCTACCATATTATATCCTCCACTAATTCTCTTCCTCTTATTAAATTACTAATCCTTACACACCTTTCTAGTAATTAGTAATTGTAGTGGTACTTGTATTTTGTATTATATTGCATGCTTAATTTCTTAATAAGTTTAGTGCTAATTTTCCTCGAATGTTAGTCTAATATCTATCTTTCCTGCATGCTCGCGTTTGGTTCGGCTACGCACCGCGCGTCATGCGGCAGCGCCCCTCGGTCGGTTGGGCGGGAGGAGGGCTGCGTTTTGCCTGGGATCCGCGCGTAACAGCCTTCTGCTGGTGTCACACGGGCCACTTGACGGTGCAGTAATTGCATCGCCTCTTGATAGATGCAGTCATTGCATGTCAACGTCCAAAGTATATGACTTAGGTTCAGATCACAACATGCAAATCATTAAACTCCTCCTGAGACCTGAATATGGAAAAAAGAAGATACTATTACCAAAAAATGCAAATATCAGAAGATTTCAAGCTCACCTAGAACAGCGAATCCATCTGGAGACAAATGACAAACAAATGAACAGACTGCTACACGACATCGACCCAACTGATAGGTACAGCATGCAGAAACTATGGCGGCTCACCAACACAATCAAGAGACAGCCCATTACACATCTGCCAGTCAGAAGGCACGTGGCGGAAGGGCAGCAAGCTCCTGCTGATCCTTGGTGCACCTGGAAGCACGTTTCACGCCAAAGATCACGGCAGCCCTAGAAGACAGAGAAGAAATTAACGCAGTATTACAAGAAAACGGTCCAGATGAAGCTGCTCAAATAATCAGACCTGTGACCATCCAGATACTCAAATCGGAAATTAAGAAGCTCAAGACGAAAAAGGCACCCGGTTTCGACAGTATCGACAATCGCGTCATTAAATCTCTGCCAACATCCGCCATCGAGTATCTGCTGTTGATATGCAACTCGGCTCTGCAGTTCGGCCACTTCCCAAAGTCCTGGAAATGCGCAAAAATCTCTATGTTAAGGAAGCCAGGAAAGCCGAGTGATAGGCCTACAGACCCATCAGCCTGCTTACAGGCTTCTCCAAAATCTTTGAACGCCTCATCCTCAAGCGACTCTTTGAAGAAGAAAGCTTTGCCATGGCTATTCCAAACCATCAATTTGACTTTAGAAGTCAGCACTCAGCGGAACAGCAAAACGGACGAGTCACGCAATTTATCCTCAGATCCTACGAAGCGCAGCGGCATTGCAGTGCTGTGTACATGGATATCCAGGAAGCTTTTGAAAGAGTCTGGCATCAGGGTCTTCTCTGCAAAGTTAAAACGATAATACCTGACAATTTATACATTCTACTCACCAGCTATCTCTCAGACAGAACAACATCACCTCAAGCCTAATGCACATAACCGCTGGAGTGCCGCAGGGAAGCGTACTTGGCCCAGTGCTCTACAATCTTTACACTGCCGACATGCCGCCGCCACCAAGACCCGCAAACTCACCCAAATGCTAGCAACGTACGCTGATGACGCAGTATACCTCTTATCTGCCCTAAGTCCAAAACAAGCCAACGAAAATGTGGAGCGGCTCCTGACAGATGCATTATCTTGGTCTAAGAAATGGGGAATAACCATCAGTCTTGCAAAAACTGCTCATGTTCTACACACTCTCTCACCTGTGCAGCAACACACTCCAGCTCCAAGGTTAGCCGGGCAACTCCTGGCCAAAAAATCTGTCATGCCATACCTGGGAATACATATGGATACGAAGCTCAATTTCAATAAGCACGTAGCGGCTGTTGTCAATAAAACAAGGGCCCGGATCAAAAAGCTCGACTGGATCATCGGCAGAAACAGCAAACTCCCACTACCTCCAAAGGTCCTCCTCTATAAGCAGCTGATTGCCCCAATATGGCAGTATGCCATGCCAGTCTGGAAGCCACTGACTTCAAGGATGCAAGGCCAAGCTCCAGACGATCCAAAACAAAGCTCTCAGAGCAATGACAAATGCTCCCTGGCATGTGATCAACAACGCACTGCATGCGGATCTCCAAGTAGCAACTGTGGAAGAAGTTTATAACAGACTCTGCAGGAACTGTTACACTCGGCTAATGCAGCACACAAATTTACTTGCCTGTGAGATCGCAACGCACCCACACATTCCAAGAAGGCTGGCCAGGCCAAGGTATGCCGCAATGATAGAAGAGCACAATCCAAACAGCAACAGAAGCCTGACAGAAGCCATCCAAACAATATTGCTCCAAGTCAGACGCGAGAACTGGCTGCGCAATCCATTCGCAACACACAATTGGAAATCAGCCGCAGTAGCGCTAATGCAGCTGCTACGCAGGCAAATGACGTCCCCAGCTAAGAACCTGATGATGGACGGCGGCAGCTCCAGAATCCAGATGATGGCGGCGGCTGAAAAGAAACTAAAAACCTTTTTATTCTTCCACAGATACGAAGCCACTTCACCTTCACAGAAATTGGTAATCCACATCCAGAATGACGATGCACTGGACCTCGGCCAGCTTCAGCCCTGTTGATGCTGTCCTGCAGTCACAGTTTAGCGCCGACACTCGCAAGGATTCCACTTCGCAGCCGACGACGAGACCAATAGGCGTAATGATGTTCTTCACGGCTGCATACTCCACCTGAAATAATTAAAAACAAAAACAATGTAAACAAAGCAGCCATTAGTTTAGTGTTACCCTGGCATTTAGCCAATATGACCTGACCAAATGCGAATACAAATTTATGGTGCTTAACCTTGGCTAAGTTCTTTGTGAGGACATCTGCTATCATCTCATCGGTTGGCAGATATGCAATGTTGACTTCACCTCTCTTGAGAACCTCTCGAATATGATGTATCTTGACGTCGATGTGCTTTGTACGTGCATGAAACATGGGGTTTCTAGCAAGCTGCTGTGCTCCAATGTTGTCGCCGTACATCTGAATAGCTGACTCCTTGGATATCAGCTTTAAGTCAATCAGTAGGCTGCGAAAGTATATCGCCTCTTTTGCTGCAGATGATAAGGCTATGTACTCTGCCTCCGTGGAACTGAGGGCAACCGTCGATTGCTTTCTTGACTCCCAAGAAACCGCTCCTCCTGCCAACATGCATACATAGCCAGTGAATGACTTTCGGTTCGTCATATCACTTGCCCAATCTGCATCAACAAAACACTCAATTGCCTTTCCTTGCTTTGTGTAGCATATCTCCCAGTCGATAGTTTTTGCCAAATATCGAAGGATGTGCTTGGCTGCCGCTTCATGCTCGGAATGAGGATCCTTGTTACGTTGTGCTAATTTGTTCACCGAATGCGCAATGTCTGGACGAGTCATAACAGCAAGATAAGATAACTCTCCAATTAGCTTTTGGAACGATGTGATGTCGACCCTGCGGCAATCCTCTTTGTTGCATGCCACCTGGTAACCAGCTTCAAGAGGCGTGGACGTCTGTCGACAATCTTTCAAATTGTACTGTTCGAGCAACTCTCTAATATATTTCCGTTGGCTGATTGAAATCGCACCCGTACTGCCTTCACGTTTCACCTCAATACCTAAAAAGTATTGCATAGGCCCGATGTCAACCACATCAAATTCTGCTGCGATCTTTATCTTGATATCAGATATATCATCTAGGTCCTTACACGCCAAAATAATGTCATCTACGTAGACAGCTATTAGACACATATTTTTACCTGGCTTACGATACAGACAGGGTTCGTTGACAGTCGGTATAAAACCAATGCGTCTCAGCGTTGCATCCAACGTAGAGTTCCACACTCTTCCTGATTGTTTTAGGCCATATATACTTTTGTGAAGCCTCAAAACGTGATTTGGGTGAACTTCGCTGATGAAGCCCTCAGGTTGTCTCATAAAAACCTCATCTTCCAATTCGCCGTTGAGATACGCCGTGACAACATCCATTTGATGTAGGTGGAGACCATGTTCGACTGCAAGTGCAATTATCAACCTGATAGTTGCGTGGCGTACAACTGGTGCAAATGTTTCCTTGTAGTCGATCCCGTAGCGTTGGCTACAACCTTTCGCCACCAGACGTGATTTGAGCCTGTTCACGCTTCCATCCGGATTGGACTTAACTGCGTAAACCCATCTGCATCCAATGGACTTTTTCCCGCTAGGCAATTTAGTAAGCGACCACGTGCCGTTCTTCACGAGAGATTCGTACTCGTCCTTCATTGATGCTTTCCATATCTCGCCTTCAGTAGACCGTTCAGCTTGTGCGTAGTTTTGTGGAACTTGTACGTCTGCTGCCAGTATCGCATTGAGCATATGATACTGCTTCCTTGGTCGTCCTGGTTTGCCCGTCCGTACTATGGTTGGGCGTCCTGGTCCTCTTATTGGTTCTGGAATTACAAGAATGTCATTACTAGACCTAATCTCCTCCTGATTTTCTGACTCATTTTCTGGATCTTTAAATTGCACGCTATCCATTTCGGGTTCAGCGTTCTGGTTTTGTTGAACCTCAATTGATGATATGTCATTGGAACATGATGCATCTAGTTTGCCCCCTTCAGGTTCTACAAAAATGACATCCCTACTCTCTACGAGTTTCCTGGTTTCTTTACTGACCAAACGGTATGCTTTGGCCGTATCCGAGTAGCCCACCATTATATACTCTAAGCCTTTCTGTGCGAACTTTGATTTCTTTGTTTTATCTAGAGCTATCGCTACTGAGCCAAAAACTCTTAAATGCGATACCACTGGCTTTCGACCTGTCCATATTTCAAAAGGTGTCACCCCGCTCAAGCAGCTGCTTGCCACTCTATTTCGCAAATACGTGGCAGTTCGAATCGCTTCTGCCCAATAGCATTCACTCAACCCAGCATGCAGCAGCATACTTCTTGCCATTTCTACCAATGTTCTGTTGGCCCTTTCTGCAACTCCGTTTTGTTGAGGTGTATATGGCACTGTTAAGTTTCGCTTTATTCCATTTTGGTTTAGGTAATTGTCAAAAACGCTTGATATGTATTCTCGGCCATTGTCGCTTTGTAAAACCTTGACTTTTCTCCCAGTTTGGCACTCAACTTGACTCTTAAATTCTTTAAAAGCCTCGAAAACCTGATCTTTGGTTTTTAGGAAACTTACTGATACATATCTTGAACAATCAGCAATAAATGTGGCGAAATATCGATTGCCTCCCATTGACTGCTTTTGCATTGGACCGCATACATCAGTATGTATTAAGTCTAGAACGCCCTTTGACCTGTTTGTGCTCGATTGAAATGGTTGCACGCAAATTTTACTTTTTGCGCATGTTGCACACACTTGTTTTGGCTTGTATATGCCCTTGAGACCTATTACCATCTCCTTGTAAACCATTTCCTTTAATGCGTCAAAATGTACATGTCCGAACCTATTGTGCCATTTGAATGCATCTGCCTCAACATTTACAATGTTCATACACTTTTCCTGATTGTCCTGAACCATAAGCAATCCATTTTCCAGATGTGCCTTTATAACTATTTTTCCGTTTTCAAAAATCATCGCTTGATTTTTCTCAAACACAACTTTTTTTCCATGTTTTAATAGTTTTGTGACCGATATAAAATTGTACTGCAAATCTGGTACCAAGATAACATTTTCCATCGTAACGGATCTATCACCGAACTTTACTTGAACAGTTCCATGCCCTTCAGCAATAAGTGATTTACCGCCAGCTAAAAATACTTTTTGATTATCTTCCGTGAACGACACAAAGCGTTCCTTGTCACAACATAGATGCGCCGTTGCGCCACTGTCTATGCACCATGCATTTAACATCTGGTCATTCGGCTTAGCTAAACTTAGGATTGGTACATATTTTTCTGGTTCCACTTTGTCATATTCGGTTACGCAAAGCATTGTACCCAATCTTTCCCCGCTTTTACTGTTTGCGCCCTTGTTGTTTGCTCCTTCCTGCTTGCTTTTAGCACGGCATTCCGATTTAAAATGCCCTTCTTTTCCGCACTTAAAACACTTTTTGCCCTTCTTAAAGTTTTTCTTAAAATTGTTGTTGTCATAACTGACGTGTAGTTCCGCGCTACTTGTAATTTCCTTGCTAATGCTATCTTCCTGCCTATTCGCTTCTTCAGAAATTTTTATTTTTAGCATGCTCAAGCTCGGCAAATCATCTCGCGTCTCAATCGCAACAACAAAACTTTCATACGATTTAGGCAAACCATTTAGCAACACAACTGATAAGATCTTTTCATCAACCTTTATGTTGACCTCTGCTAAAGCCTCGTGTACCACCTGGAATTTCCGCAAATATTCCTGTGCACTTATACCATCCGACATTTTTAACGTCAACAATTGTTTAATTAAAAACACTACCCTTGCTGGTCCGCTTGGCCTGTGAATTTTATTTAGCTTTTGCCATGCCTGTGACGACGATACACAATTTTTAATATTGTTTAGTTGGGTCGATTTAACACAAAGTAAAATTGACGCCAACGCCTTTTGATCCTTTAGTTCAAAAGCTGCACGTTGCTCACTTGTTGCACTTTCACTAAGCTCAATTTTACCACTGACGATTGGCCACAAATCATTTTGTATGAGAACACTTCTCATCAAAACTTCCCATGTGCTATAATTGTTTTCGTCCAGTTTCTCAATATTGAAATTCATATTTCCACTCATTTTTTATACTTATTGTCCCACAGTGCAAAATTTGTAACTGTCGATCGTCTCATGCACAAAGCAACTACGACGACAATACTGTTGTCCGTGTCTTTCTTTTGTTTTTTTCGTTTTCTTTTAAGTATCCCCCCGAGTTGCTATTTACACACACACACTCGCGATTTTCTATGCCTTGGTATACACACTTTTGGGTATACACACTCGCCGTTTTGTGCGGCTTGGCATACGCACTTTTTGGTATACACACTTGAGTCTCCGTTCGCTTTTGTGTTTCTTGATCCGTTGGGACTGCTTTATTTTGGACTTTAAACCACGGCAACGGTCCGATTCGCTGCAAAATTCTAATCAAAAAACACAATGCGAATCTCCGTTGAATTTGTTCAACTTGTTCTTTTGCCTTTCTATGTACACACATAACCCCAATGAGTCTATGCCATTTTTTTTAGCACTGCTTTTCACTAAGCACCAAACAATGTTTATTGTTTCTCACTGTTTCTGTTTTATACTGTTTCTGGGTGAATTGGTGTCTGGGCCCATAACCTGTTAAAGTTATTTTATTTGTAAGACAGCAGAATATCAGTATACAGAATTATATGTGCTTCCGAGTAACATACGCAAGAGAGAGACACCGAAAAGGGAACATCGATATACAGAATATCGATATGAGAACATCGATATGCAGCAGGGCACATGCGCAGTGTTGTTACAGATCAATATCTAATTATCGTGGCGGTCACTTTGAACAGTTCGACATGAAGAGAGACTACCAATTTAGTTCGCAAGACGAACACAACAGAAACAACATCCCGCACATTTCCCTCGCACCAACAAGAGAGGACTCCATCCAGATGTGCACCATAGCTGCAAAAATAAAAAACCATCAAACAATAAATATTGGTGCGATCTATTGTCCACCTGCACACGAATGGATTGATACACAATTTAAACAGGTATTTGACTCTCTGGGTAGCAGATTTATCGTAGCTGGGGATTGGAACGCCAAAAGCCAGTGGCGGGGCATTGCAAGATCGTGTAGAAGAGGGGCTGCACTTCTGAAATGCATCCAGGAAAACGACCAAAGCATACTGGCCACTGGATCCCCCACCCATTTCCCTTCAAATCGACGACATATGCCGTCTGCTATAGACTTTGCGGTTTATAAGGGTATTATACACAATTTAATTCACATTGAAACATCATATGACTTAGGTTCAGATCACAACATGCAAATCATTAAACTCCTCCTGAGACCTGAATATGGAAAAAAGAAGATACTATTACCGAAAAATGCAAATATCAGAAGATTTCAAGCTCACCTAGAACAGCGAATCCATCTGGAGACTGAACTTCATAACGGCGACGACATAGATGATGCAGTGGCTTTCCTTGAAAAGAACATTTACATTGCAGCTGAATTGGCTTCGCAAACCTCAAGTAACCAGCACACAGTGTACGGATCGCAAAACTTTCATCTTGACTCGCAAACGCTGAAAGCGATCAAGATCAAAAGAATTCTCTGCAAAATCAACCAAAAAGATAGGTGCTCCAACCCCATCCTTGCACGCACTATCAATCAGCTGACTAACAGAATACGTAAACGGATCAAGCTACAACGAGGGGGAACGTTGTGAGTTGCTGCGGACACCGCAACTCTACAGTTATACCCGATACTAAGTCAGTATGGCTCTCCTCCGGCAGCGCCGCTAATATTAAACGACACGACAAAGAGTGCGTGCGAGAGAGACAGAAAATCAGTCTGAGCGTGACGTCGGGCGCTGCGTAGCCACTGCAAATTGATTTGTTCCTTTTGGCTATGCAAATGATCTGATCTGATCCAGATTCAACAATCTGATAGATATGGTCATTATCTATGATTCTGCGTTTTTAGTTTTCTCAAATCTGCAATATTGTGGATGCAACAGATTTTCGTCCTTTGTGTGGGCGGAAGGGGGTGGGGCGAAATTTTGAGATATGCGTTTTATAGTGAGATCTAACAGGAGTGCGGATACTAAATTTGGTTACTCTAGCTTTAATAGTCTCTGAGATTTGTGAATATCCCCAGATTTGCATACTTTGCGGGGGCGGAAGGGGGTGTGGCGAAATTTTGAAACAAACTCGTCTCGGTCCGATATATTAGGAGTGTGGATACCAAATTTGGTTGCTCTAGCTTTAATAGTCTCTGAGATCTAGGCGCTAATGTTTTACTCTAAGCAAAGCCGCCTATGCTACGTGTGTGTTAAAGAGAGACAGGGCGAGAAAAAATGAAATTGTTTTCTTGATGCTGGCTATAATAACAATACGATCCAATTCAGATTCCGCAGTCTAAAAGATATCGTCATTCTCTACGATTCCGCGTTTTTGGTTTTCTCGTATCTTTAAAATTGTGGATGCCACAGATTTTCGCCCTTTGTGGGAGCGGAAGGGGGCGGGGCAAAGTTTTGAAATATTTTTGTAGCAGTGACATATCACAGAAGTCTGGATCCAAAACATCGTTGCTCTAGCTCTTATAGTCTTTGAGCATTAGGCGCTGAAGGGGACGGACAGACGGACGGACGGACAGACAGACATGGCTCAATCGACTCGGCTATTGATGCTGATCAAGAATATATATACTTTATGGGGTCGGAAACGATTCCTTCTGGACGTTACACACATCCACTTTTACCACAAATCTAATATACCCCAATACTCATTTTGAGTATCGGGTATAAAAAGACAAACAAATGAACAGACTGCTACACGACATCGACCCAACTGATAGGTACAGCATGCCGAAACTATGGCGGCTCACCAACACAATCAAGAGACAGCCCATTCCACATCTGCCAGTCAGAAGGCACGTGGCGGAAGGGCAGCAAGCTCCTGCTGATCCTTGGTGCAAAATTACGGAGGAAAAAGCTGAGGCCTTTGCGCAGCACCTGGAAGCACGTTTCACGCCAAAGATCACGGCAGCCCTAGAAGACAGAGAAGAAATTAACGCAGTATTACAAGAAAACGGTCCAGATGAAGCTGCTCAAATAATCAGACCTGTGACCATCCAGAAACTCAAATCGGAAATTAAGAAGCTCAAGACGAAAAAGGCACCCGATTTCGACAGTATCGACAGTATCGACAATCGCGTCATTAAATCTCTGCCATCGAGTATCTGCTGTTGATATGCAACTCGGCTCTGCAGTTCGGCCACTTCCCAAAGTCCTGGAAATGCGCAAAAATCTCTATGTTAAGGAAGCCAGGAAAGCCGAGTGATAGGCCTACAGACCCATCAGCCTGCTTACAGGCTTCTCCAAAATCCTTGAACGCCTCATCCTCAAGCGACTCTTTGAAGAAGAAAGCTTTGCCATGGCTATTCCAAACCATCAATTTGGACTTTAGAAGTCAGCACTCAGCGGAACAGCAAATCGGACGAGTCACGCAATTTATCCTCAGATCCTACGAAGCGCAGCGGCATTGCAGTGCTGTGTACATGGATATCCAGGAAGCTTTTGAAAGAGTCTGGCATCAGGGTCTTCTCTGCAAAGATAAAAACGATAATACCTGACAATTTATACATTCTACTCACCAGCTATCTCTCAGACAGAAGCTTCGAAGTCGTCTGCTGTAACAACATCACCTCAAGCCTAATGCACATAACCGCTGGAGTGCCGCAGGGAAGCGTACTTGGCCCAGTGCTCTACAATCTTTACACTGCCGACATGCCGCAGCCACCAAGACCCGCAAACTCAACCCAAATGCTAGCAACGTACGCTGGATGACGCAGAGTACCTCGTATCTGCCCTAAGTCCAAAACAAGCCAACGAAAATGTGGAGCGGCTCCTGACTGATGCATTATCTTGGTCTAAGAAATGGGGAATAACCATCAGTCTTGCAAAAACTGCTCATGTTCTACACACTCTCTCACCTGTGCAGCAACACACTCCAGCTCCAAGGTTAGCCGGGCAACTCCTGGCCAAAAAATCTGTCATGCCATACCTGGGAATACATATGGATACGAAGCTCAATTTCAATAAGCACGTAGCGGCTGTTGTCACTAAAACAAGGGCCCGGATCAAAAAGCTCGACTGGATCATCGGCAGAAACAGCAAACTCCCACTACCTCCAAAGGTCCTCCTCTATAAGCAGCTGATTGCCCCAATATGGCAGTATGCCATGCCAGTCTGGAAGCCACTGACTTCAAGGATGCAAGGCCAAGCTCCAGACGATCCAAAACAAAGCTCTCAGAGCAATGACAAATGCTCCCCGGTATGTGAGCAACAACGCACTGCATGCGGATCTCCAAGTAGCAACTGTGGAAGAAGTTTATAACAGACTCTGCAGGAACTGCTACACTCGGCTAATGCAGCACACAAATTTACTTGCCTGTGAGATCGCAACGCACCCACACATTCCAAGAAGGCTGGCCAGGCCAAGGTATGCCGCAATGATAGAAGAGCACAATCCAAACAGCAACAGAAGCCTGACAGAAGCCATCCAAACAATATTGCTCCAAGTCAGACGCGAGAACTGGGTGCGCAATCCATTCGCAACACACAATTGGAAATCAGCCGCAGTAGCGCTAATGCAGCTGCTACGCAGGCAAATGACGTCCCCAGCAGAGAACCTGATGATGGACGGCGGCAGCTCCCGAATCCAGATGATGGCGGCGGCTGAAAAGAAGCTAAAAACCTTTTTATTCTTCCACAGATACGAAGCCACTTCACCTTCACAGAAATTGGTAATCCACATCCAGAATGACGATGCACTGGACCTCGGCCAGCTTCAGCCCTGTTGATGCTGTCCTGCAGTCACAGTTTAGCGCCGACACTCGCAAGGATTCCACTTCGCAGCCGACGACGAGACCAATAGGTGTAATGATGTTCTTCACGGCTGCATACTCCACCTGAAATAATTAAAAACAAAAACAATGTAAACAAAGTAGCAATAAGTTTAGTGTTACCCTGGCATTTTGACAAATTATCGATAGCTACTAAAAAAAAAAAAAAATACTAAATAAGCCAATACCGTAACAAATGCTACCCTGCCAATTTACAGCCACTTCTGCAACTACATGTAATGTAGATAAGCAGTTGGCGCGAAACAATTTGTAAAATATGCTAATTATAAGGGTATAAACAAATAAAACGGTTCTCTCTTCATGTCAGCCTCCCTGCCCCCTGCTAATGCAGGTGGCGATGGAAATTGGTTCGACATGAAGAGAGACTACCAATTTAGTTCGCAAGACGAACACAACAGAAACAACCTCCCGCACATTTCCCTCGCACCAACAAGAGAGGACTCCATCCAGATGTGCACCATAGCTGCAAAAATAAAAAACCATCAAACAATAAACATTGGTGCGATCTATTGTCCACCTGCACACGAATGGATTGATACACAATTTAAACAGGTATTTGACTCTCTGGGTAGGAGATTTATCGTAGCTGGGGATTGGAACGCCAAAAGCCAGTGGCGGGGCATTGCAAGATCGTGTAGAAGAGGGGCTGCACTTCTGAAATGCATCCAGGAAAACGACCAAAGCATACTGGCCACTGGATCCCCCACCCATTTCCCTTCAAATCGACGACATATGCCGTCTGCTATAGACTTTGCGGCTTATAAGGGTATTATACACAATTTAATTCACATTGAAACATCATATGACTTAGGTTCAGATCACAACATGCAAATCATTAAACTCCTCCTGAGACCTGAATATGGAAAAAAGAAGATACTATTACCAAAAAATGCAAATATCAGAAGATTTCAAGCTCACCTAGAACAGCGAATCCATCTGGAGACTGAACTTCACAACGGCGACGACATAGATGATGCAGGGGCTTTCCTTGAAAAGAACATTTACATTGCAGCTGAATTGGCTTCGCAAACCTCAAGTAACCCGCACACAGTGTACGGATCGCAAAACTTTCATCTTGACTCGCAAACGCTGAAATCGATCAAGATCAAAAGAATTCTCTGCAAAATCAACCAAAAAGATAGGTGCTCCAACCCCCTCATTGCACGCACTATCAATCAGCTGACTAACAGAATACGTAAACGGATCAAGCTACAAAAAGACAAACAAATGAACAGACTGCTACACGACATCGACCCAACTGATAGGTACAGCATGCAGAAACTATGGCGGCTCACCAACACAATCAAGAGACAGCCCATTCCACATCTGCCAGTCAGAAGGCACGTGGCGGAAGGGCAGCAAGCTCCTGCTGATCCTTGGTGCAAAATTACGGAGGAAAAAGCTGAGGCCTTTGCGCAGCACCTGGAAGCACGCCTCACGCCGTGAGGCAGCCCTAGAAGACAGAGAAGAAATTAACGCAGTATTACAAGAAAACGGTCCAGATGAAGCTGCTCAAATAATCAGACCTGTGACCATCCAGATACTCAAATCGGAAATTAAGAAGCTCAAGACGAAAAAGGCACCCGGTTTCGACAGTATCGACAATCGCGTCATTAAATCTCTGCCAACATCCGCCATCGAGTATCTGCTGTTGATATGCAACTCGGCTCTGCAGTTCGGCCACTTCCCAAAGTCCTGGAAATGCGCAAAAATCTCTATGTTAAGGAAGCCAGGAAAGCCGAGTGATAGGCCTACAGACCCATCAGCCTGCTTACAGGCTTCTCCAAAATCCTTGAACGCCTCATCCTCAAGCGACTCTTTGAAGAAGAAAGCTTTGCCATGGCTATTCCAAACCATCAATTTGGCTTTAGAAGTCAGCACTCAGCGGAACAGCAAATCGGACGAGTCACGCAATTTATCCTCAGATCCTACGAAGCGCAGCGGCATTGCAGTGCTGTGTACATGGATATCCAGGAAGCTTTTGAAAGAGTCTGGCATCAGGGTCTTCTCTGCAAAGTTAAAACGATAATACCTGACAATTTATACATTCTACTCACCAGCTATCTCTCAGACAGAACAACATCACCTCAAGCCTAATGCACATAACCGCTGGAGTGCCGCAGGGAAGCGTACTTGGCCCAGTGCTCTACAATCTTTACACTGCCGACATGCCGCCGCCACCAAGACCCGCAAACTCACCCAAATGCTAGCAACGTACGCTGATGACGCAGTATACCTCGTATCTGCCCTAAGTCCAAAACAAGCCAACGAAAATGTGGAGCGGCTCCTGACTGATGCACTATCTTGGTCTAAGAAATGGGGAATAACCATCAGTCTTGCAAAAACTGCTCATGTTCTACACACTCTCTCACCTGTGCAGCAACACACTCCAGCTCCAAGGTTAGCCGGGCAACTCCTGGCCAAAAAATCTGTCATGCCATACCTGGGAATACATATGGATACGAAGCTCAATTTCAATAAGCACGTAGCGGCTGTTGTCACTAAAACAAGGGCCCGAATCAAAAAGCTCGACTGGATCATCGGCAGAAACAGCAAACTCCCACTACCTCCAAAGGTCCTCCTCTATAAGCAGCTGATTGCCCCAATATGGCAGTATGCCATGCCAGTCTGGAAGCCACTGACTTCAAGAATGCAAGGCCAAGCTCCAGACGATCCAAAACAAAGCTCTCAGAGCAATGACAAATGCTCCCTGGCATGTGATCAACAACGCACTGCATGCGGATCTCCAAGTAGCAACTGTGGAAGAAGTTTATAACAGACTCTGCAGGAACTGCTACACTCGGCTAATGCAGCACACAAATTTACTTGCCTGTGAGATCGCAACGCACCCACACATTCCAAGAAGGCTGGCCAGGCCAAGGTATGCCGCAATGATAGAAGAGCACAATCCAAACAGCAACAGAAGCCTGACAGAAGCCATCCAAACAATATTGCTCCAAGTCAGACGCGAGAACTGGCTGCGCAATCCATTCGCAACACACAACTGGAAATCAGCCGCAGTAGCGCTAATGCAGCTGCTACGCAGGCAAATGACGTCCCCAGCAGAGAACCTGATGATGGACGGCGGCAGCTCCAGAATCCAGATGATGGCGGCGGCTGAAAAGAAACTAAAAACCTTTTTATTCTTCCACAGATACGAAGCCACTTCACCTTCACAGAAATTGGTAATCCACATCCAGAAAGACGATGCACTGGACCTCGGCCAGCTTCAGCCCTGTTGATGCTGTCCTGCAGTCACAGTTTAGCGCCGACACTCGCAAGGATTCCACTTCGCAGCCGACGACGAGACCAATAGGCGTAATGATGTTCTTCACGGCTGCATACTCCACCTGAAATAATTAAAAACAAAAACAATGTAAACAAAGCAGCCATTAGTTTAGTGTTACCCTGGCATTTGGCCAAATTATCGATAGCTACTAAAAAAAAAATAAATACCAAATAAGCCAATACCGTAAGAAATGTTACCCTGCCAATTTACAGCCACTTCTGCAACTACATGTAATGTAGATAAGCAGTTGGCGCGAAACAATTTGTAAAATATGCTAATTATAAGAGTATAAACAAATAAAACGGTTCTCTCTTCATGTCAGCCTCCCTGTCCCCTGCTAATGCAGGTGGCGATGGAAATTGGTTCGACATGAAGAGAGTCTACCAATTTAGTTCGCAAGACGAACACAACAGAAACAACATCCCGCACATTTCCCTCGCACCAACAAGACAGGACTCCATCCAGATGTGCACCATAGCTGCAAAAATAAAAAACCATCAAACAATAAACATTGGTGCGATCTATTGTCCACCTGCACACGAATGGATTGATACACAATTTAAACAGGTATTTGACTCTCTGGGTAGCAGATTTATCGTAGCTGGGGATTGGAACGCCAAAAGCCAGTGGCGGGGCATTGCAAGATCGTGTAGAAGAGGGGCTGCACTTCTGAAATGCATCCAGGAAAACGACCAAAGCATACTGGCCACTGGATCCCCCACCCATTTCCCTTCAAATCGACGACATATGCCGTCTGAGTAGTAAGGATAAGGGACGGTCGCTTTTTACACTGAATTACCAAATTCGCAACATGTTGCAGCAACATTTGCTTAAACATGTGCATCTTAAGTGTGCATCATATTGCTATGTTATTACGTGATCATGTTAAATAAATACTTATAAGATATTTTATTAACATTGAATTGGGAACCAATTTCTGCTATGTTATTAACTGGTCAAGTTAAATAAATACTTATAGGATATTTTATAAACATTGAATTGGGAAAACAAATGTGTGAAGTTTCTGAAATTTACATCCTATAGAAAACATAGGTTGGAAACCTGGGTATCTAGATGTCCGTATAGAGGGTTGAATGGCAAGAGAACACAAATTAATGGAGATATATATAGGAGCACACAAAGAATAAAATTATAATAGGAAGACATCAAAATTAATTAATGCTACTTAGAGTAAATATACGTCTGTCCCGTATCCTTACTACTTGGTGGCGCCACCTATCGGCGATAATGTGAACTAACTTCGATCTCAATCCTGTTTCTCAACCATGTAAAATCCTCTCAAATCGATCCTTCGCTCATTTATATTCTCTCTCCTCCCTCTTACTGTCAATGAACCTGTTTTTACGATTGGTCCCGTGTTGCGATTCAAACAACCCTCAAACAGGTAGGTCATCCCTTTGCAATGAATCTAATGTGATAGTTTAGAGGTATTTTTTAAGTGTTTCCTGAAAAACGGTTTCGATGCCCTTGAACCTTTCTACTTTCTCTATAATTTATATTCCTCCTTTGTGTACCTAACACTGTCCCATAGCAAAGTGCCTATATAATAACTACTCACAGCTAACAGCTAGGACATAAACTAGAAATCTTTCAACAACGATGGATGACCTTGAAATCATTTTTATCGATTCCCAACCGGAATCAACCATAAATCTGGACTCTCAGCCGAGCTCCGTAGACCTGTCCTTGATTTTTGGGATTAAAACTCAAACCTATCTCGAGAGCAACTTGACCTGGTTAAGTGACATTAAATGGGATGATGACGACGATGACCCAAGGAATGCAACGTCTAATAATGATAATCCAGCATACATTTTCCCGGATGATGACAACATTTTCGATTTAGTAGATAATCAGGATGATGATAAAAGATCTCAACTCCAGGAACTACTTCGGGACGAAGATGATGATGACTTAATTGCTGCGGTAAAATTAGCTGAGGCGAAATTTTAATAATACGAATACATATTTATATAATAAGAATATTTTATGTATTTTTCTAAAAATAATATATACATATGTACATATATAATAAATATAACACATTTAACCACTATTTATTTTAAATGTTTTCTGTTTTACTTTTGATTGGTTGAATTTCACTTCCTCTTATTACAAGAGAATCATAGGATTCGTTTGAAACAGGTTTCTTCCACGTGAGGATTACACAAAAAGAATAAGTGGATTTCAGGTAGAATACTGATGCTTTTGAATGAATTTATTGAGTAATTTTCACATCATTTTATAATTAGTTGGTAAATTTATGTAAAGGTATTTATATTTAAAAACGCACAGATTATTTCATTTTTAAATAAATATTATATTTTTCGCTTTAATTCCATGTTATGCTTAAATAAAATATGCATATTGAAGTCAATTCTCAACCAAAACAGTTCAGTTCCTGGACATAAGTAACATCGATAAAATGATGATTTTGATTTTGAATAACTAAAGTTGTGGATTTTTAAGGTGTGTTTTTTCAGTTCATTGCGGGAACTAAAAGATGTTTTTAAATAACACAACTCGCAATGAAATGTCCTCATTTCGAAGTGAAAGTGAACTAACCTATCTCAGTAACTTACAGTTCTTATATAGGAAGTGAACAGCATATGAACAAAAATTCTATGCATTTTGTTCTGTTTATATAATTTTTTCATGTTGACGGTTATATAAGATCCAAAATGTAAATATAATATTTGAAACAATATATACAGCAGTGTATCCATAATTCATCCCTTATTACTCAACCACCAATCAGACTTGAGACATCTGGCCATTACAGCTTTAAAACCATTTACTTATTATCACTCAACTATCAATCTGCTCAGATCACATTTGTATAAAATTGAATTAATGAGAGTATAAAAGATCATGCAATCTTTTAAATAATTTAGTATAAAATCGTTAGTAGGTTGAATAGTTTCTATTACTATAATGGTATGTAAGAATATTTAAATCTCTATATAGAAAATGATAAGCACTTCATCAAATATATACCTAGGCTTTCCTAGAATTACTTAACGAGACAAAGCCGGCGGTTGGATACACCAAGGTTGAGGACCTGTGCATAGGATTTGAGTACAAGATCAATGGATGTAAAATCAAAAAAACATCATTTGGAAATAAAGTAGTCCTTTATTTAACTGATAAGGACAACGAACCGCTTTGGATATTTTTACCTAAAAGTTATGTGACCAAATTTTCCACAAAAACACCCTTTAAGATGTTGAAGGAGCATGGAATCTCACATCTTATATATAAAGGAAAAGAGATGAATAGATATAGCACTGCCCATTTCCAATTTATATGTAAAGAGTAAATAAAGAGTTCCCATTATATATATGTAAGAGAAGAAGAGACAACTATACATGTAAAGACAAAAATAAAGAAAAAGGTTAAGAATATACACACATATGTAAAAAAGAGATGGCTAGATATAGTACTTATCATTTCCAATACATGGGTAAAGAAAAATATAAGGGAAACATAGCAAAGACGTGGATATAAAGAGTCCTGCTCTTTGAAACATTATCAGTAATAGATTCAAGAAGTCAGCTGCAAGATGCATGCCAAACAAATAAAACTTTTTTTAATGCAATTCGAGGAGATGATCTTCGAGGAGCACGTACAAATTCTTGAAAATTTGATGAGCATTTTGGAAGATCTGGAGGAAAAGGAGCTTCAGTACTCCAAGTTTGGCTTTCATTATAAGCTATGCCCCTGGAGTGATGACGATGCAACGGACGGACCTGACACATGCCTGTGTCATACCCTACCAAATAAGAAAGCAGAAGCTATAGACCTAATGTTAAAGTACTATAACTTAAATAAAAGAATGTATCCCAGCTCAAAAATTCAATAAACATCTTAAGTGTCTCTGAAATAATATTGTGTTTTATTTTAAACGAATTTTCTTAAACATTTTTATTATTAACTTATCATTATAGTTAAAATCATTTTTCTTAAATTGTTTTAAAAAACAATTTAATGTTTTTTTTTGCTGCTTTTAAATATTCCATATAGGATACAGTAATGACCGCATGTATTTGAAAAATAACCTTGCAGTGGTTGTTTATTAAATGTAAACTTTATGGAATTTTTCCTTAATATTTTTAAAAATTCTTTATTTTGAGGATATTGACCATATGAATCAAAAAATTCGGCTGAATATTTGTTTTCAAAGTAAAAAGCAACCCAATGAGTTCCTGAATAGCTTGAAGAATCTGTGTTTGCTATTATTAAAGCAGGATATTTCGAAATTACTTGAGGCAGCTGATCAGAGGGATAAACTCCTTTAAAAATTCTTTTTGTTTTTGAATGCTTGGAAAGCAACTTATCGATTTGTAATGTATTCATTTTTACAATAGTACACGAATATTTCTATGTTTATTAATATCAATCATTGAGTCATATTCACAGTATACCAGACAAGTAACTGCTTCTGTAAGAGGCTCCGAAAATCGTCCTTCAATTCGGATGGCTCCTTGTGATATTAAATTTGAGCATACAGTTGAATTGTGATGGTCTGCTGTTAGGTCAAATGCTAATATAAAACTATTTTTATCAAACATTTCCTTTGTAATTTGTAAGCCTCGATCATAATGTTTTATTCCACTTGATCTGAATAGCATATTATATCCTCTAGAGCTTTGAGCATTTTCAGAGTTCGAGAAATCAAACTCAAGTGCCTGCGATGGTACTTGGACTCCATTAACCAATAGATTAAAGCGTTGAATTTTAAAATGTTCAAAATGGAAGGGGTTTAATGCCCGATTTCCAGAATATGATTTGTTTTTTACCATGCAAAAAACCAAAAAATTGGGAAGCTGTCCAATAACTGCATTGTCAATTGATAATGTATTATTTCCTGGATATATTGTAAATGATTTTACTTGAACTTTGCTGTATGGATAAATGGCATTTTTAGTTTGTAAAACATGATGATGAGCCAATAAAATGCTCGGATTAATAGTTATGTGGTTCATGAATAGTTGGGCCTCCAATATTTTAAGATTTGATTCAGTTTCAGATTCCATTAAATAAAATGCTGTTTTTTCAATGTTAAAAGTAATCCTCAAATCTACATTATTTATAAGCAGTTTTGGTTGATTAAATATATCTCCATGAACTTTTCCGAATAGTTCAACCTTATTACTGTTTTGAAAAATATTTTTGAGCATAATGGATCCATCGGTGTTAACGTATCTACCAGATAATAATTTACCATAATTAGGATAATAACCTTGAGTGGCTAAGTGACTTTCACTGGCATCACTGCCATAGTTTAAAATCGTTTGCAAATACGATCTATAATGATAGTTATTGTCACTCTGAGAAACCAAAATATTATTTAAATATACGGACGAACTTCTAAACATTGAATGCAAAATATTATTCACTACTCCAACATCGTTTCCTTCAATGTTGGTATTATCACTTTTTCTTAGTTGCACAACAAGTCTTAAGTAAACACTTGATAGGTCTCGATATGTTTCCCCATTTCCTAAGCAAACGAATTCAATTGAAGAAGCACTGTCCAACGAAGCTATGGGGTTATATGAAACTTCTTCTGTTCTCAGAATAGAGCTTTGTGTAGGATGTGGCTCAAAGAGATCCAATTCGCTTCTCATACATTCAATATGGGTGGTCATTTTGATTTAGAAAAAATGTCTCTTATAGTTAATTTCTTTGTTGATTTTTTTTTTTTGGTTCTCGACTGCGTATGTTTGCTTCCTTCTTTAGATGATAAATGAGATAGTTTTTTCCTAGACCTTCTCTTTTTATTCTTTTTACCTGCCCCATTCTGGAATCGGGTTAACTTATTAATGGCTTTATTTGACAGGTTTTGCAAAGCAATTTTACTTTGTTCTTGGATAATAGTTCTTAAAGGTTTTCGACCAAACTCATTTATTACTGCCTTTCCAGTCTCAGTAGCTTGGTTTTTAATAGCGTTTATCCCCGAAAGGAATAGTGGTTTTATGTAATTAAAAAGACCACTAAACGAGGGGGAACGTTGTGAGTTGCTGCGGACACCGCAACTCTAGAGTTATACCCGATACTAAGTCAGTATGGCTCTCCTCCGGCAGAGGCCGCTAATATTAAACGACACGACAAAGAGTGCGTGCGAGAGAGACAGAAAATCAGTCTGAGCGTGACGTCACGCGCTGCGTAGCCACTGCAAATTGATTTGTGTCCTTTGGCTATAAAAATGATCTAATCTGATCCAGATTCAGCAATCTGATAGATATGGTCGGTATCTATGATTCTGCGTTTTTAGTTTTCTCAAATCTGCAATATTGTGAATGCAACAGATTTTCGTCCTTTGTGGGGGCGGAAGGGGGTGGGGCGAAATTTTGAGATAAAGGTTTTATAGTGAGATCTAACAGAAGTGCGGATACCAAATTTGGTTACTCTAGCTTTAATAGTCTCTGAGATTTGTGAATATCCCCAGATTTGCATCCTTTGCGGGGGCGGAAGGGGGTGTGGCGAAATTTTGAAACAAACTCGTCTCGGTCCGGTATATTAGGAGTGTGGATACCAAATTTGGTTGCTCTAGCTTTTATAGTCTCTGAGATCTAGGCGCTAATGTTTTACTCTAAGCAAAGCCGCCTATGCTACCTGTGTGTTAGAGAGAGACAGGGCGAGAAAAAATGAAATTGTTTTCTTGATGGTGGCTATAATAGTAATACGATCCAATTCAGATTCTGCAGTCTAAAAGTTATGGTCATTCTCTACGATTCTGCGTTTTTTGTTTTCTCGTATCTTTAAAATTGTGGACGCCACAGATTTTCGCCCTTTGTGGGGGCGGAAGTGGGCGGGGCAAAGTTTTGAAATAGTTTTGTAGCAGTGACATATCACAGAAGTCTGGATCCAAAACATCGTTGCTCTAGCTCTTATAGTCTTTGAGCATTAGGCGCTGAAGGGGACGGACAGACGGACAGACGGACGGACGGACAGACAGACAGGGCTCAATCGACTCGGCTATTGATGCTGATCAAGAATATATATACTTTATGGGGTCGGAAACGATTCCTTCTGGACGTTACACACATCCACTTTTACCACAAATCTAATATACCCCAATACTCATTTTGAGTATCGGGTATAAAAAGTTCCCAATTCCTCTACCTTGTTGGATAACTCTGGGTGAAACATAAAGACTTCCTATATGATTCAACCCTCCTCCACACTGATTTAAATAATATTGTTGATAAGATTTCGTCATGATGGTTATTTCTACTCTGAATAAATTTCCATCTTTACAGTATTATTTATAGCATTTCTTTTCGTTTTTTAAAGTGAAGGGTAACAAAAATTGGAATTGCTGAAGATTCAAATGGTACTTTATACCCTTGGGATCGGTAATTAAGATCGAAATTTCTTTTGGAGACCATATTTCAATGGGATAATATTCAATATTGTTGAATTGTATAAGTTGCTCTTTTCCATTATAATGTAATACTCGAAGACATCGAGGTCTTTTATTTCCAACACATCTTGGTTTGATAATGTCAGTGTAAACAAAAATCAAACCATTTTGAAACTGTTCAGACTCTATTGACTCATTTTCATATCGAAATGTTTCTCCATTTACTAAGCTAATAACGAATTCTGTTGTTTCTTCAGATGCGATTGAGGTATTCTCAGGCCTGCTTTTTATACATTTATTTAGATATAAGTCTGTAATTCCTACTTCCCAGTCATCGTTCATGTTTTCAGGAATATTTACAATGTTTGTAAATGCACACTTAACGTTATCATGATATACATTTAACGAATCATTACTAAGTAATGTCACGAAAAACTCTGTTACATTTACCATTTTTATACCCGATACTCAAAATGAGTATTGGGGTATATTAGATTTGTGGTAAAAGTGGATGTGTGTAACGTCCAGAAGGAATCGTTTCCGACCCCATAAAGTATATATATTCTTGATCAGCATCAATAGCCGAGTCGATTGAGCCATGTCTGTCTGTCCGTCCGTCCGTCTGTTCGTCTGTCCGTCCGTCCGTCTGTCCGTCCCCTTCAGCGCCTAATGCTCAAAGACTATAAGAGCTAGAGCAACGATGTTTTGGATCCAGACTTCTGTGATATGTCACTGCTACAAAAATATTTCAAAACTTTGCCCCGCCCATTTCCGCCCCCACAAAGGACGAAAATCTGTGGCATCCACATTTTTAAAGATACGATAAAACCAAAAACGCAGAATCGTAGAGAATGACCATATCTTTTAGACTGCGGAATCTGAATTGGATCGTATTATTATTATAGCCAGCATCACGAAAACAATTTAATTTTTTCTCGCCCTGTCTCTCTCTAACACACACGTAGCATAGGCGGCTTTGCTTAGAGTAAAACATTAGCGCCTAGATCTCAGAGACTATAAAAGCTAGAGCAACCAAATTTGGTATCCACACTCCTAATATATCGGACCGAGACGAGTTTGTTTCAAAATTTCGCCACACCCCCTTCCGCCCCCGCAAAGGATGCAGATCTGGGGATATTCATAAATCTCAGAGACTATTAAGGCTAGAGTAACCAAATTTGGTATCCGCACTCCTGTTAGATCTCACTATAAAACGTATATCTCAAAATTTCGCCCCACCCCCTTCCGCCCACACAAAGGACGAAAATCTGTTGCATCCACAATATTGCAAATTCGAGTAAACTAAAAACGCAGAATCATAGAGAATGACCATATCTATCCGGTTGCCGAATCTGGATCAGATCGGATCATTTTTGTAGCCAAAAGGAACAAATCAATTTGCAGTGGCTACGCAGCGCCCGACGTCAGGCTCAGACTGATTTTCTGTCTCTCTCGCACGCACTCTTTGTCGTGTCGTTTAATATTAGCGGCGTCTGCAGGAGGAGAGCCATACTGACTTAGTATCGGGTATAACTGTAGAGTTGCGGTGTCCGCAGCAACTCACAACGTTCCCCCTCGTTAGTTCTACGTTCTTTGCAGTTTATTAATTATAGGATAACCAATTAATTTTGTTCTTTCCAATTTGCACGGCCTTACTGTTTCTAACAGCCCTCATCAACTTTTCTCGTCCACTTACGTATTTCAAGTCTTGAAATGGATTTGATTCACTTTTATACCTCTTAAGTTTTACTCTTAGCTTTTGCTGTTTATCAGTAAGCTTCACTTTAGTCAATGCTGATTTTTTTGATGCTTGAGTGTCTAAAAATGAAGTATCCTCAACTTTACGCTTATTAGGTTTTGAGTTGAAAGATTTTTCGGTCAGAAAATCTTCATCATCGATGTCGTTAGGTAAATCAGAGAACTCATTTGTGATAGAGAGTTCCTTTTTTGAGGACTCATTATTTTTATTGTTAAGAATGGAAGTGTTAGGTCTTACATCTAACCAAACTGACTCGTCTTGTGTTTGTATTCCAATGCTTTGAGGTGATGAAAGTCGTTTGTTCTGCGTAGTTCGTATATCCATTGTCTTATTTCTTTTTTTATTTTGATAGTAACACAATTCTTGACGTATTTTAATCCATTTATTAAAGTCGCTAGTTTTTTTATCATTTAAAACAGGCAAAAACGTTATATTTATTAAATCGTTTTTCTGGGCATTATTTACCAATTTTTGATATGCATTCGGATGCATTAAAATAACTTTGGTTAATTGATGCTTATTTTTAAGCATTGTTCAATATTTTTCCAAAAATCCCCGAAAGCAATGAACTTATTAAAACAGGTAAAAATCCTCCTTTTTGGATGAGAACTTTTCTCTTAGAATTTATTGACCGTTTTTGACATGAAATAAGACGTAATGCATTTTTATACTTTTTTAGAGCATATAGTTGCTTTTTTGATATCTTATGATTTCCTCGTAGAGTATTCAACACTATCTCCACTAATGCTTTTACTAACTCAATGTCACAATTACTTATAATTGCATTTCGAAGTTTATTATTTGCCCTTTTGAGCACATACAATAAATGTTTGTTCGCTTTCAGTCGATTTAGATTCTTTTTGTAAACCATTTTCATCTGAAAAGCCAACTGTATACTCAGAATTAAAACGAGGGGGAACGTTGTGAGTTGCTGCGGACACCGCAACTCTACAGTTATACCCGATACTAAGTCAGTATGGCTCTCCTCCGGCAGACGCCGCTAATATTAAACGAGACGACAAAGAGTGCGTGCGAGAGAGACAGAAAATCAGTCTGAGCGTGACGTCACGCGCTGCGTAGCCACTGCAAATTGATTTGTTTCCTTTGGCTATAAAAATGATCTGATCTGATTCAGATTCAGCAGTCTGATAGATATGGTCGTTATCTATGATTCTGCGTTTTTAGTTTTCTCAAATCTGCAATATTGTGGATGCAACAGATTTTCGTCCTTTGTGTGGGCGGAAGGGGGTGGGCCGAAATTTTGAGATAAAGGTTTTATAGTGAGATCTAACAGAAGTGCGGATACCAAATTTGGTTACTCTAGCTTTAATAGTCTCTGAGATTTGTGAATATCCCCAGATTTGCATCCTTTGCGGGGGCGGAAGGGGGTGTGGCGAAATTTTGAAACAAACTCGTCTCGGTCCGATATATTAGGAGTGTGGATACCAAATTTGGTTGCTCTAGCTTTTATAGTCTCTGAGATCTAGGCGCTAATGTTTTACTCTAAGCAAAGCCGCCTATGCTACCTGCGTGTTAGAGAGAGACAGGGCGAGAAAAAATGAAATTGTTTTCTTGATGCTGGCTATAATAGTAATGCGATCCAATTCAGATTCTGCAGTCTAAAAGATATGGTCATTCTCTAAGATTCTGCGTTTTTTGTTTTCTCGTATCTTTAAAATTGTGGATGCCACAGATTTTCGCCCTTTGTGGGGGCGGAAGTGGGCGGGGCAAAGTTTTGAAATATTTTTGTAGCAGTGACATATCACAGAAGTCTGGATACAAAACATCGTTGCTCTAGCTCTTATAGTCTTTGAGCATTAGGCGCTGAAGGGGACGGACAGACGGACAGACGGACGGACGGACAGACGGACAGACAGACATGGCTCAATCGACTCGGCTATTGATACTGATCAAGAATATATATACTTTATGGGGTCGGAAACGATTCCTTCTGGACGTTACACACATCCACTTTTACCACAAATCTAATATACCCCAATACTCATTTTGAGTATCGGGTATAAATATGTGTACGAAATCTAAGGAGATCATTTATTCCCTGAGTAAGATCAATAAGTAAATAACCATGTGGTTCATCTGTCACCTCCTTATATATTCTGAAGAGCTCCTGAGAATTTTCAGGATAAATTTGTCTTGCTAAGCATTGAAATTGTAGCTTATCCCTAGGATTTTTGAACGCAACGATGTATTTTGTGTTTAGTGAAATATCTCGAGTATGTGATGATTTATGAAATATATTTTGTGTAACCACTATTACGGATAAATTCCTGTGGTGTGATCCTTTTGTAAATAGCTCACAGACATTTTTATTAAATGCACCCATCATTAAGTCATCTAGTATTAAAAGAATAGGCTCATGATTTTCATTTTCAATTGTTTCGGGAACTCCTTTATAGTATTCGATGGTATTAAAATTTGGCTTAGCATGCTCCTCTCCATAACACCAAATTATTCGATTAATTGAAATGCTCAGCAAATCATTCCTTTTGTTTATTAAATTTTCTAAAAACGTTGTCTTACCAGATCCTGAAGGTCCGCCAATAAGCATTGTAAAAGGATGTATAAATTGCTTAAACATTTTTGGGCTATGTTTTATTTATTAATATTTTATAAATGTTTTCTAACATCTAAGATATTCTAATTACGCGTCTCCTGATCGCGCTTTTTGGGGCAGTTTTTTTCTAAGTGAGTATCAGAGCCGCAATAATTACAATAAACAACTTGTGTGTATCCGCTTTTGTGAGGATCCTTTTCAAACAAACGCTTAAATGAATCCATTTTAAACAACTAGTTACTACAAGTGCTGAATATAAACTGAAAATCTAAACATATGAGTCACCATTACAGTAGATAGCGTAGTTAGAATTTTCCAAGATAACAAATAGCTTAAATAAATTATTTAGAGCACATCTAAGGGGAATTTTTTTGTGGATTCTACAGTTTGTAAAAAAATTTGGATAAAATGTGAGACTTTTTCCAATATCGATATCAATAATATTATTTGTTAAATACTTAGATAAAAACTTTTTTTAATTTCACCACGTACAATAACGGTGCTAAATCTATTTAGTGGTGAAAGTATTTCACCTAAACTTAAATATGATATTTCACCATCTGACCATTCCAATCCATTTATGGTTTGACGATTAATATTTTGTTGTTTAATCATTTCATTATCCAATTCATTCAGATAATATGGTGGTTTGAAATGAAAGAAGTTTGGTGTTACTGTTCCGGTTTGCATAAACGCCAATTCCTTAATAAAAAGTTGTTTATTATTTCCAAAGACATATTGAAAATCAACTATAACGCTTGAATTCCTGTCGATTGTGTTCATGTTGGTTTGAGATTTTGTAAGAAACTGAATGAGTCGTTGATGCCTATCTCCTTTATATACAGCCCAATTTAGTAAGAGTTCTTAGTTTTACAAAAGCATTCAACCCAAATGGACACGCTTCAATCAAAAAGAATTAGGTCCACTAGAAAGAAGCAGGATCACGAAGTCATTTTCGGTCTCGAATATTATGTAGTACATAATTTAAAACTTAAATGCGGTTTTTCAACTACAAGAAAATTCACTCCAATGATATGGATGCAGCAAAGCAAAAACAATTTCGTCGGTTTAGATAAAGATGAATGGATGCAATTGGTTACATACAAGGAGTATATCCAATTGAAACTTGATCAGTATGATTTTTTGATGCCTGATACAATTATAGACCATCCATTATTACCCACAATTAAGTGTAATTTTAGATTTCGAAAATCAGATAAGCAGTATGTGTTTATAATAAATCAGTTTGGAAATAAAATTGAATTTGATAGTGAGTCCTGGAGATCGTTTTTAAGATTAGGCATTTTTTTTACCACATTTTTATGTTGGAATACGATACTTAAGCAACAAATTATATACCTCTACTATAATAATATTATTCCTAAGTGTGCAGCCTTACAAAAATTTGATGTTCAACTAGCTGATTTAGACGGTACTTATGATAGAAATGTGCAAATAGATTTAACCCGTTTATGCTTTGAAATTTCCAAAAAAATGTGTAATCAAATAAAACGCGATGTTCTTGAGTATAAGCAAACACTTTTAAATAAGCAATCATCCCAACATAACAATAGAAAATAAAAAACGAGGGGGAACGTTGTGAGTTGCTGCGGACACCGCAACTCTACAGTTATACCCGATACTAAGTCAGTATGGCTTTCCTCCGGCAGACGCCGCTAATATTAAACGACACGACAAAGAGTGCGTGCGAGAGAGACAGAAAATCAGTCTGAGCGTGATGTCACGCGCTGCGTAGCCACTGCAAATTGATTTGTTCCTTTTGGCTACAAAAATTATCTGATCTGATCCAGATTCAGCAATCTGATAGATATGGTCGTTATCTATGATTCCCCGAATTTTCTCGAATCTGCAATATTGTGGATGCAACAGATTTTCGTCCTTTGTGTGGGCGGAAGGGGGTGGGGCGAAATTTTGAGATACACGTTTTATAGTGAGATCTAAGAGAAGTGCGGATTCCAAATTTGGTTACTCTAGCGTTAATAGTCTTTGAGATTTGTGAATATCCCCAGATTTGCATCCTTTGCGGGGGCGGAAGGGGGTGTGGCGAAATTTTGAAACAAACTCGTCTCGGTCTGATATATTAGGAGTGTGGATACCAAATTTGGTTACTCTAGCTTTTATAGTCTCTGAGATCTAGGCGCTAATGTTTTACTCTAAGCAAAGCCGCCTATGTTACCTGTGTGTTAGAGAGAGACAGGGCGAGAAAAAATGAAATTGTTTTCTTGATGCTGGCTATAATAGTAATACGATCCAATTCAGATTCTGCAGTCTAAAAGATATGGTCATTCTCTACGATTCTGCGTTTTTTGTTTTCTCGTATCTTTAAAATTGTGGATGCCACAGATTTTCGCCCTTTGTGGGGGCGGAAGTGGGCGGGGCAAAGTTTTGAAATATTTTTGTAGCAGTGACATATCACAGAAGTCTGGATCCAAAACATCGTTGCTCTAGCTCTTATAGTCTTTGAGCATTAGGCGCTGAAGGGGACGGACAGACGGACAGACGGACGGACGGACAGACGGACAGACGGACAGACAGACATGGCTCAATCGACTCGGCTATTGATGCTGATCAAGAATATATATACTTTATGGGGTCGCAAACGATTCCTTCTGGACGTTACACACATCCACTTTTACCACAAATCTAATATACCCCAATACTCATTTTGAGTATCGGGTATAACGAGGGGGAACGTTGTGAGTTGCTGCGGACACCGCAACTCTACAGTTATACCCGATACTAAGTCAGTATGGCTCTCCTCCGGCAGACGCCGCTAATATTAAACGACACGACAAAGAGTGCGTGCGAGAGAGACAGAAAATCAGTCTGAGCGTGACGTCGGGCGCTGCGTAGCCACTAAAAATTGATTTCTTGCTTTTGGCTACAAAAATGATCCGATCTGATCCAGATTCGGCAACCGGATAGATATGGTCATTGTCTATGATTCTGCGTTTTTAGTTTACTCGATTTTGCAATATTGTGGATGCAACAGATTTTCGTCCTTTGTGTGGGCGGAAGGGGGTGGGGCGAAATTTTGAGATATACGTTTTATAGTGAGATCTAACAGGAGTGCGGATACCAAATTTGGTTACTCTAGCCTTAAGAGTCTCTGAGATTTATGAATATCCCCAGATCTGCATCCTTTGCGGGGGCGGAAGGGGGTGTGGCGAAATTTTGAAACAAACTCGTCTCGGTCCGATATATTAGGAGTGTGGATACCAAATTTGGTTGCTCTAGCTTTTATAGTCTCTGAGATCTAGGCGCTAATGTTTTACTCTAAGCAAAGCCGCCTATGCTACGTGTGTGTTAGAGAGAGACAGGGCGAGAAAAAATGAAATTGTTTTCTTGATGCTGGCTATAATAATAATACGATCCAATTCAGATTCCGCAGTCTAAAAGATATCGTCATTCTCTACGATTCTGCGTTTTTGGTTTTCTCGTATCTTTAAAATTGTGGATGCCACAGATTTTCGCCCTTTGTGGGGGCGGAAGTGGGCGGGGCAAAGTTTTGAAATATTTTTGTAGCAGTGACATATCACAGAAGTCTGGATCCAAAACATCGTTGCTCTAGCTCTTATAGTCTTTGAGCATTAGGCGCTGAAGGGGACGGACAGACGGACAGACGGACAGACGGACGGACGGACAGACGGACAGACGGACAGACAGACATGGCTCAATCGACTCGGCTATTGATGCTGATCAAGAATATATATACTTTATGGGGTCGGAAACGATTCCTTCTGGACGTTACACACATCCACTTTTACCACAAATCTAATATACCCCAATACTCATTTTGAGTATCGGGTATAATAATAACGAGGGGGAACGTTGTGAGTTGCTGCGGACACCGCAACTCTAGAGTTATACCCGATACTAAGTCAGTATGGCTTTCCTCCGGCAGACGCCGCTAATATTAAACGACACGACAAAGAGTGCGTGCGAGAGAGACAGAAAATCAGTCTGAGCGTGATGTCACGCGCTGCGTAGCCACTGCAAATTGATTTGTTCCTTTTGGCTACAAAAATTATCTGATCTGATCCAGATTCAGCAATCTGATAGATATGGTCGTTATCTATGATTCCCCGTTTTTAGTTTTCTCGAATCTGCAATATTGTGGATGCAACAGATTTTCGTCCTTTGTGTGGGCGGAAGGGGGTGGGGCGAAATTTTGAGATACACGTTTTATAGTGAGATCTAAGAGAAGTGCGGATTCCAAATTTGGTTACTCTAGCGTTAATAGTCTTTGAGATTTGTGAATATCCCCAGATTTGCATCCTTTGCGGGGGCGGAAGGGGGTGTGGCGAAATTTTGAAACAAACTCGTCTCGGTCCGATATATTAGGAGTGTGGATACCAAATTTGGTTGCTCTAGCTTTTATAGTCTCTGAGATCTAGGCGCTAATGTTTTACTCTAAGCAAAGCCGCCTATGCTACGTGTGTGTTAGAGAGAGACAGGGCGAGAAAAAATGAAATTGTTTTCTTGATGCTGGCTATAATAATAATACGATCCAATTCAGATTCCGCAGTCTAAAAGATATCGTCATTCTCTACGATTCTGCGTTTTTGGTTTTCTCGTATCTTTAAAATTGTGGATGCCACAGATTTTCGCCCTTTGTGGGGGCGGAAGTGGGCGGGGCAAAGTTTTGAAATATTTTTGTAGCAGTGACATATCACAGAAGTCTGGATCCAAAACATCGTTGCTCTAGCTCTTATAGTCTTTGAGCATTAGGCGCTGAAGGGGACGGACAGACGGACAGACGGACAGACGGACGGACGGACAGACGGACAGACGGACAGACAGACATGGCTCAATCGACTCGGCTATTGATGCTGATCAAGAATATATATACTTTATGGGGTCGGAAACGATTCCTTCTGGACGTTACACACATCCACTTTTACCACAAATCTAATATACCCCAATACTCATTTTGAGTATCGGGTATAATAATATAATGTTAAATTTACTTATACCATATTTTGTGTATTATTACTAGCACCTAAAATATTTTTAATTTCATAGTGATTATGAGCTAATGTTGAAATATTATCAGGTAATATAAATCTTTTGTCATCCTTATAATTTAGACTTATCTTATTTACAATTTCAGTATAAATTTTATGACCTCTACTTCTAATAACTCTCTGTTGTCCATAATAAGTTTTTTTATGTTTAATGCATTCAATATAATGAGTATGAGTTAATCGTTTAACTACTGACTTTTTTACGCCTTTAACCTTTTTTACGTTATAGTCAGTGTTATCATCTTTAGCAATTAAATATGAGTATGCTTTCGCTTTTAATCCTGCAAACGACGTCATTATTTTTCCTGCATTTTCGTCTTTCATTAATCCAAGCTCTTTGTTATTAGCGAGATTGATACCGAATCTGTTTGAGGCTAGGTAATTGGATGTATCAACGCGATTAGGATTGAATTTAATTAAATCATAAAAATCTTCTTCTGATGATATAATAAATGAATCTGTATCCATATAGAGTATTTTTGATGATGGACATTTTACAGAATGAAAATTATAGAAATAGTCATACATTAACCATTTTGAAAGTTCTAGTACACTAACTCCAATGTATATGGGCTTATCATAAAAAATTCGAGACTTAGTTGATTCAATGGCAGCCAAATTATCTCCAAAGATTTCAACACTGTGGAAATTATGTCTTGCTATGCGTTGTCTAAACCCTGCTGAGTTTTGTCTTGACTCATAATGCTTAACTAATGCAACCTCACGACGTTTTTCTACATTCTCCATTGTTTTACCGTAAACGGCATTAACCATTAATTTGTAAAAGTTTATCTCAAAGTCATTGCTAGCTAATTTTCTAAGAGATGTATTGAGGTCAATATATGGTTTCAGCCAACAGGACTGATTAAATGATAAAACTCTAGATATTTTTTCTAAAATCATACCTTGCTCTATACATAACTGTAGCTGCTTCAAATGAATTATATAGTTCTTTTTATCACTTAAGTCAGCTATTAGTTTTGTCTGCTTTCCTCCTGGTGGAATCTTATTTTCGGGGCAAAAAGGTAAACTATTATGCTTATTATGAATATCATCAGGATATCGCAAATCTACTTCTAAAATATATCCAACATCACTAGATGCCGATATGCTAAGAACGTTGAAAGATGAAATTTCATCGTTACTTAGAAATTTAAAATTAGAAAATGGAAGGGGTTGACTCATAGCCCATCCATATAAGTTGTTGGCGTCAATATATGAAAGGAAATTTATGGGTTCGGTAGGCTTAAATTTATTATTTAAATATTTGTTATTTGCTGTTGCAATCCGTTGAGTGCATTGGGTCAATCCTCCACGAACAGCAGTTTTTAAAAAATTATAAATGTCAGGATCACTAACAAGTTCTAATTCTACTCTTGTGTATTTTAACATTGCATCCCATGAAACTGAAGGAGCAGTAACATAATTAATGGGGTCTAACCTGTACACTCGGGAACAAAGACTCCTAAAATTCTCAAATACATCAGCAAGAATTAAAACATCGCTTTCCAAATATAATTTTAAATAATCTCTAATAGATTTGCAATTAAATGCATTCCAAACCTTCTGGGCAAAGTTGTAGTCTTCAACACTACATTCCTCATCATTCAGTGAATTATAAAAATTATCTCGCGAAGGAAGCAGGGATTCATCAAATTTTTCAAAACTATCCAAATAATCATAGGGAAATACTCCCTTTCGTCGTAGCATATCAAATTTTTCACCTTGATATTTACTTCTCAAAATTTTAAAATTCGCTATGTTCATATAACTAGCGAGTTTTTCTAAGCTTGAATTTAAAAATCTATTTGAATCTATATATCTAATTTTATATTGATGAAGATAAGATTCATCGAGCTTACAAATTTGAGTTAACGCAATATATAACTCTTTATTGCAAGGAATGGGTCTTAGTTCATCTTTTATTGACGTAACAAATAAATGTATATCATAACGAGATAAGTTATGAAAAACTACCGGGAAAAAGGGATCGCTTAATCTAAATGTCTGTTTACACAGCTTATGAATAGGACCTACATATTGTCCTGTAAACTGATCAAAGAATTTTTCTCGATCATCATCAGAAATTTGTTTCTCGCAGGCATAGCATTCACCGTGTTCCTGGTAATCCTCACCCCAAATGTTAAACTGATAGATTGGTTTTTTATAGGACTTCCAGTACTTCTCATAAAGTCCATCGGTTTTCATCCTAAGTGCTTGACAAAATTTTTGGATACAATCCGGTCCTGAAATAACGAAATCATAATGTTTATGAGTTTATTGCCTTTGCTGGAATGTTAAAATATTTACCTTCGTATGTCCACATCTCATTTAGATGTTCATTGTATTTATGTACAATATAAAATGATGCTGCACATGCTGTATGCCTCTGTGCCATAGTAGTTAATGATTTTGATGGATCATTAAGATTTATATCGTAATTTTCCAAAACTGCTTCGATGTCAGCATAAATTACTACTGGTGGAGATAGTTTTTTAGAAAAACTTTTGAATACAGTTTTGGTATTAGGTTCAGGATACAAAGCAGCAACTTTTCCACACTCTTTAGTGTCATGTATAGTATTTGTTGTACTATAAAATTGCAAGCAGTTCTCGCAAAAATATGCCGTATTATGGGATTTACTATGTTGTGAATAACATAATTTTCTCATGCACGTTATATATGCATAATGCATCATTTGCATATTATCACTATTAATTCCAAGCAAGTTTATGTGGTGAGTCCGAATTTTCTTAGTCCTCACTGTGGGTCCCACAACGTTTTTTCCATTCTCATCGACTTCATAAACATTGATGCTAAAATCCTCATTTGCTGATTCGAATCGCTTGATTCCTTTGCTTGTTATTGGAAACTCAATTCCGGAAAAATTTAATCTTACTCCTTCATAATAAATGATGTCTTGCCGTATGTTTCCGCATCGATAGGATGATGGTATTGTTAACTTATCTCGGGAAATTTTTTTTAATGCTGCTGTTTGATATATAGTTTTAAGGTGTGTTCCATAGGCTAATGATGCTAAAACACACCACTTGAAACAAAAATCATCGTCATTTTTAACATTTATGAGTGCATTTCGTGACTTAATTTTTTTGGGAGCTTGGATAAACCTGTTTGCAGCGATATGCTCTAGTTTTATCATGGTAAGTTCAAAATATTTAAAACACTTTATTGCCCAACCTGAATCCTTCTCCTGGAATTCACTGCTGAGAGTTATCAAATTTTCTATTTTATCATTTAGATGATCATCAATCAGCTCGTTTTCATATATTGGTTTGTATGGAGTAATGAAATGCTTCATTGTTTCTGTTAAGCTTTCATCATCAGTGTTTTTAACGTATAATTCATATACTTTTAAATTGTATTTTATGGATCTGTACTCACTCATGCAGTGACGCAATAAATTGATAATATCATTTTTGCAATCATAAAAAAACTCTTTTAAATCAATCTGTTCACTTTTATTTGAGTGAACACGATATGATTTTAAAGGAAATCGCGACTCCGTTGAAATTAAAATAACGTTTTCATTTTCCTCTAGTTGAGCTGCTCTTGCATTCTTATGTTTGTCCGACATCATATGGCGTCTTTCCCTAGACGAAGGGTAACTTTCACCGCAAATTGAACAGTCAATAATCCTTAGGTCCATCGGAGTATCCAATCGAGGCCGTTTTGAAGCTCCTGACGTTGAAGGACCTTGAAGATCACTTGAATTAGATCCTTTGCTCATAAGAATCTCAAAAGCATTCCTAGGTCCCAAGCATGCTTCATAATGACTATCAAACTCTATTAAGTCGATGGACTTAGAGCAAAGGTCACACACTACATAATTACGCAAATCAGAGCATCTCTCATAATGAGATTGAAACTCTGAAAAGTCAACGGACTTATCACACATGTTGCACTGAACTTTTGATGCCATTTTAAGTTTTATTTATTTATTTATTTTTTTTGTATCGAACTAACCACTTTCACTATTGAAACAGGACTAAGGGTTTCCTTTTTAAATGGTATCTTTTTAGGCCCCTCCCAAACACCTTCTTAATCTTTTATATCCAAAACAACAGTACCTGTTCACAAACCTGTTTCAAACGATTCCTACTGGGTCAATCTAATAATATGAGGGAAAGGTTACAACCTCTATTCTACCTGAAATCCACTTATTCTTTTTGTGTAATCCTCACGTGGAAGAAACCTGTTTCAAACGAATCCTATGATTCTCTTGTAATAAGAGGAAGTGAAATTCAACCAATCAAAAGTAAAACAGAAAACATTTAAAATAAATAGTGGTGTAAGGAAGTTCTCAGGCCGAGGTACAGCTTCTCAGTCTGTCCAGGGCCCGGTCCCTCCCCACAGCAAAATTTGTTGTGTGAGGACCTAAGGGGAGAGCCGCTCGTGGCGAAAGCGCGCCCGTGGGGTGGGTCGTGGGACGGTCGGGCCTGGCCCGGCCACGGGGCATGGTTGAAGCCGTGCGTGGGGGCTGCAGAGACGTGCGTTGCGAGTCATGTATGGCGGGAGAAAAGGTTTGGATCAGGGATCGGATGGGTATGGGAGAGGGGAGTCCAGCTTAGCAGATGCCGCATGATCCACGACTCACATCTGCGTCGCCAGGTCCCCAGGGCGAGGGTGTAGGAGAGGGAACCCGGCTTTGCGAATGCCGCGTGAATCCACGTCTCACATCCAGCATCGCCGGGTCCCCCGGGGGAAAAGGTACAGGAGAGGAGGAACCCAGCTTGGTGAATGCCGCGTGATCCACGACTCACATCCACTTCGCTGGGCCTCCCGGGGGGAAAAGGTACAGGAGAGGGGAAGCCCCGCTTGGTGAATGCCGCGTGATCCACGACTCACATCCACTTCGCTGGGCCTCCCGGGAAAAGGGAAGAGAGGGGGTGGGGGAGTGAGTGATTCCTACGGGCGAATGTTCTGAGACAGGTGGGTGGAGGTTGGTGTCTTTATTATTTTTGGCTCATTCCCCTACTTAAAATCCCGCGCCTGCAGCGGGGAAATAAACGCAAAGAAAAACTTATATTAAACCACATGTGTGCATGGATATGTAAAACTGTCTATGCCTGCCTACTGCACCGATCTGTTCCCCCCCAGAGCTCACATACGTGAGGTGGCTCACCCTTGTTTCCCTCCTTTGGGGTCCTGGTATCCTGCGGCGGGTCCTCGTCACGTCGGCTTATTTCGTACACTGCGTACTCACAACTTCTTTTTATACCCGATACTCAAAATGAGTATTGGGGTATATTAGATTTGTGGTAAAAGTGGATGTGTGTAACGTCCAGAAGGAATCGTTTCCGACCCTATAAAGTATATATATTCTTGATCAGCATCAATAGCCGAGTCGATTGAGCCCTGTCTGTCTGTCCGTCCGTCCGTCTGTCCGTCTGTCCGTCCCCTTCAGCGCCTAATGCTCAAAGACTATAAGAGCTAGAGCAACGATGTTTTGGATCCAGACTTCTGTGATATGTCACTGCTCCAAAAATATTTCAAAACTTTGCCCCGCCCACTTCCGCCCCCACAAAGGGCGAAAATCTGTGGCATCCACAATTTCGACGATACGAGAAAACTAAAAACGCAGAATCGTAGAAGATGACTATATCTTCTAGAGTGCCAAATCTGAACCAGATCGTATAATTATTACAGCCAGAATCACGAAAACAATTTCACTCTTTCTCGCTCTGTCTCACTCTAACACACAGGTTTCATGGTCGGTTTTGCCAATTGCAAAATATGAGTTCAAGGATCTCAGAACCTATAAAAGCCAGAGCAACCAAATTTGGTATCCACACTCCTGTGATATCGGACCTTGACCGTTTCCTGTCCAAATTTCGCCACACCCCCTTCCGCCCCCGCAAAGGACGAAAATCTGAGGCAACCACAAATCTCAGAGACTATTAAGGCTAGAGTAACCAAATTTGGTGCACACACTCCTTTAAGATGTCACTATAAAACGTATATCTCAGAATTTCGCCCCACCCCCATCCGCCCCCACAAAGGACGAAAATCTGTTGCATCCACAATATTGCAGATTTGAGAAAACTAAAAACGCAGAATCATAGATAATGACCATATCTATTAGATTGCTGAATCTGGATCAGATCAGATCATTTTTATAGCCAAAAGGAACAAATCAATTTGCAGTGGCTACGCAGCGCCCGACGTCACGCTCAGACTGATTTTCTGTCTCTCTCGCACGCACTCTTTGTCGTGTCGTTAAATATTAGCGGCGTCTGCCGGAGGAGAGCCATACTGACTTAGTATCGGGTATAACCGTAGAGTTGCGGTGTCCGCAGCAACTCACAACGTTCCCCCTCGTTCTTTTTACACACCGCGGTCGCGGCTTATTTTCCGTCGCACAACCGGTCTTGTTCAGCCCTTGGAGATCACTCTTGAGTCTGGCCCGCGCTGGACCGTGCCAGGCCTCTGCTTTGTCTTTTTCCAGCTTCTCTGCCGCTTCGTGGCTGCGCAGCTTCGGCTGTCGGCCTCGGCGGCGTGGGCGATCGGCTGCGTCTCTGTATTCTCTGCTTCGCCGTCGGCCCTTTCCTCTGTGTATAGCCGTTCTCTTCGTTGCGTTCTCTCTTCGCTGCGTGGCCGTCGTGTGCGTCTCTCTTTCGTGTGTGTATAGCCGTTCTCTTCGTTGCGTTCTCTCTTACGTGTGTGTATAGCCGTCGTGTGCGTCTCTCTTTCGTGTGTGTATTCTTACTAATAGAAAAAACCCCACTGTTTTGGTTTTCTTAGCCTATTTCTTATTTTAATTAAGGAACTGAGGATTCATTTGTTTGTCTTGGTAATAATAATAGTACTAGTAATATAATGAGATAATGAGATAATGAGATAAAGATTACAGTAGATAATAATGAAACTAGGTAACAACCGTCGGGGCGGTCCCTTCAAGGGATGGTGTCGTGGTCTCTATTGTGGAGGCTTGTGCCTTCACACTCCCTTCCTACTTCGGGGTGGGGCGCGGTGAAATGCGCACCAAGGTTCCACTGATGGATACGCGGAAGCGTTGGCCGTCGTGATATTCCAGGCTGCGGATCCGGCCGCGCCCGTGACGCGCCGCGTTTACCTGAGCGCTGGCGCCTTCCAGCAAACTCTGCGGGATGCGACGGTCAGGCGTGCTGACCCGCCAGGCGACTGGGGCGATTGGCCACTCCTGCTCCTCCTGCAGCGCGTTTAACTCGGGCATCTCGTCGAATGCGGTGAGCAGTCCGCCCGCGTCTGCTTCTGCCAATCCCAAGGACAGGTCGCTGTCCTCCTTTGAGTGGCTCGGGTTTCCTGCTTCGGCCTCTCGGGTCGTGCAGCTCGTCGATTTCGGGTTCGGTGCGTTGGGGTCGGTGGGAGTTGGCGATAGCCACTTTATTGGTGCGTGGTCCAGCGGTTGCCAGTCGGGATTCACCCTTCTTTCCGGGGCTGTCGCCCCCTCCTGCGCGTCCCACTCCTGTAGCCTGGCGTGCCACCCGTCGTCCCAGCTGGTGTCCGGGATCGGGCCGTTTGGGTTCGCCTGCCCTCCCAAGATCCAGGCCACCTCCGCGTCTCCGTCATCCCTGGGTATCGGGGACACGGGGCCGTCCTGTAGGCCGAGTTCCTGGAGTAGTTGAGGCAGCTCGTTGCCGGTTACGCGGCTGGGTGGCTCGTTTTCGTCCTGAAGGCCGAGGTTCCGGAGCCGTCGGGGCAGCGCATCGCCCAGGCTGTCGTCGCGGATCCGTAGCGGAGTGGTATCGTCCTCTCCTAGGAGCGGTACCTCTTCGCCGCTTGCGGTGTCGTTGTCTGCCGCCGGGATGATCTCCCTCTCGGGCCTGGGTGGAGTGATGGGCCGTGGATGGGCGAGCAGCAGCTGCAGGGTCTTATCGGCGTCCTTCCAGGTGGTCCAAGGGGCCACGTCCACCGCGATGTTGGCTGGAGTGTCCTTCGGGCAGTTGGCCGGCCCATCTTCGTCCTCGCTCACATCTGAGTATGGGCACGTCGCGGCCCGCTCGGCCTCCAGTTGGCGGTTTAGCTCCCAGACGGAGTGTTTGACCCATGGACGGCCACCCGCTTTCCCGAAACGTCGGTCGTGCAGGAACTCCTCATCGGTGCTTGCCTGGCAGGTCGACTCCCAGTGCTTGTCGGCCTCCATCGTCGGGCTGGTGAACCCTTCGTCGGAGCTACTGTCGTAGTTCGGCCGTGGGGTCTGCGGGTTTTCCATACGGTATAGGTAATAGGGCGGTGCTGGTGGGGACCGCAGCCGCAGTTTGTGCGCGACTGGGGAGCTGCTCTGTTCCTCGGAGTTGGGGTCCGGGCTGACGTGCCCTGGCTCGACGCGTCTTCGAGTCGCGCGTGGGGTGACGGCGGTGCCTGTTCCTTGGCCTGGATGCTTGCGGCGTCGTGGGCGTCTTGGTGGCTCCTGTTGGGCCCGGCCTGCTCGGACCTCCCCGTCTGAATCCGATGACCGCATCGCCTCCACTGTGATGATTCCCGACGGATTGTCTCGCGACGTGCTCGGACGGACGACGTCGTTGAGCCATGCCCAGGTCGTGGTTGTCGGTCGGCGGGGCGACGGTGGGCCTTCGGGGCGGGCCCGACGTCGGGATGGCCTAGGTGGCCTGAGTGGTCGTGGTATGGCTCCTGTCGATGGGCCATGCTGCGTTGGGTTGCCTGGTTCTGCTTGCGGGTCCGGGGCGTGGTGTCTTGTTGGTGGTTGGCCGGTCGTGGACCGTGGTTGCCTTGAGCTGGGCGGCGACGCACCCCTAGGATGCCCCTCCGTGTCATCCTCTGCCTCTAGAGGCTGTGCGTCGCTCGTCCTTGGGTTGTCCATGTCGGCTCTGGTGGGGGGAAGAAACCTTGTTCGGTTAGAACCTGACCTGTGCCACTGATGTGCCCTGTGCCCTGGGTTTCCCTGATCGGTGCATTCTCTAGTTCTGACTATTTCTTACTCTAATCCCTTAAGGGGAGTTAAGCTATCTTACTGCGCGTGTACGCGGTTGCCCCTTGCGGGGCGAGGACATTATGGCAGCGCACCACCATAAGTGGCCCTCATGAACTCGCGGTTTTCCTGGTGCTGGGGTCGTCGTCATCGTTGTCTTCGTTGTCTTCGCTGGTGAGTGTGTGCTCGGTGTCGTGGTAGGCCTTGAGGTCGGCTAGTCCGGCCGTTCGTCGTTGTCTTCCCGGATGCTTCTGGAGTCGGGCTATGGTGGGAGAAATAAATTTAATCACTTTGTAAGGCCCCTCATATTTGGGAGCCAGTTTGGCAGCGAAGTTGTCCGCCGCTTTGGACAGGTGATGATGGCGTAGCATCACGAGCGTCCCGATCGTGGGTCTCCATTCGCGTCGACGTAGGTTGTAGGTCCTGCTCTGCGTCTGTGATGCCTGCTGGGTATTTTCCTGTACGATGGCGAAGATTTCCTTGAGTCGCTTGGCCTTGTCGGTTGGGGTCTCTGTCACTTCCCCTAGTCCTGGGGTCGTCTCTTCGTACAAGGCTCCAGGCAACCGAGGTTCCCGGCCGAGTACGATGAATGCTGGGCTGAAGCCTGTGGTGTCCGATGTGCTGCTGTTGATGGCTAGGCTAAGTTCGGGTAGCAGCTCGTCCCATGTCCGCTGGTCTCCATCGATGTACTGGGCGATCATGGTTTTGATCGTCCTATTGGCTCGTTCCGTGGGGTTTTGTTGTGGCGTATAGGGCGCCGTATACTCCAGTTCCATGCCTGCTAGTTTGCAGAACTTTCGGAAAGAGCGACTCGTGAATTGGGTCCCGTTGTCGCATACGAATTTCCGTGGGGTTCCGAAGCGGCTTAGGATCCGTTCCCGGAAAGCGGTCTCCAGTAGTGCGGTGGTGGCCTTGCGGAGTGGGACCAACTCCACCCACTTGCTGAAGGCGTCGAAGAACACCAGCAACATAGTATTGCCGTGTTTGGATCGGGGCAATGGTCCAATGAAGTCGGCACAGACGATGTCCAGTGGTTCCTGGGCTTGGCGGGTGTGCATCTTCCCTCCTGGTTTGGTTTGACTCACCTTGTACTGCTGGCACTTGGTGCACTGCTGGATATATCGGGCGATATCTCGGTGCAGTCCGGGCCAGTAGTACCTCTGGGCTATTCGTGTCGCTGTCTTCCTGATTCCGAGGTGTCCTGCTGTCGGATGGTCGTGGCACTCTTCTAGCACGCGTCGGCGGTGGTCCTTGTGGACACATAGTTTCCATTTGATAGGGTCTTCTTCGCTGGTTCTGTTGCTGGCTCGTTTGTATATTTGGTCGCTCTCGATGATGAACTCCGGACGTCCTTCCGGCTGTTCCTGGATCCGCTTGCGGAGCCTCTGCAGCCAGGGGCAGGGGCAAGGGTCCCGGTCTTCGTCCACTCGCTGCAGGGTTTCTACTGGTTGTCGTGAGAGGGCGTCAGCCACAACGTTCTGGCTTCCTCGGCGGTAGTGGATGTCAAACCGATATTGCTGGAGCTCCAAGGCCCAGCGGGCGATGCGTCCCGTGGGATTATCGATGGAGTTCAACCACTTCAAAGCGAGGTGATCCGTGATTACATCGAAGTGGTATCCTTCCAGAAAGCATCGGAGCTTCCGGATTGCCCAGACTACAGCAAGGCACTCCTTCTCGGTGGCCGAGTAGTTTTCCTCTGCCTTGAGTAGTCGACGGCTTGCGTAGGCGATGACTCTTTCTGCTCCGTCGATCTGTTGTGTCAATACTGCTCCGAGGCCATACGAACTGGCGTCCGTTTGGAGTACGAATCGCTCGGCGAAGTCGGGGCATGCCAGGACTGGTGCTTGCGTAAGTCTTTCCTTGAGAGTCTCGAATGCCTGCTGTTGTTCGTCTGTCCACTCCCACTTTTGATCCTTTTTGAGCAGGTTGGTCATGGGTTGGACCACCGTGGCGAAGTTGGGGACGAAGCGTCGGTACCAGGATGCCATCCCGATGCAGCGTCGCAGTTCTTTCAGTGTGGTGGGCGGTGCTAGTTTCTGGACTGCGCTGACCTTGTCTGGGTCCGTGTGGATGCCTTGTTCACTGATGACATGGCCGAGGTAGACTAAACTCTTCCTGAAGAAACTACACTTGTTTCTGTTCAGTCGGAGGTTCGCCTCTCGCAGCCTCCTGAAAACCTCGCGAAGGTGGTCGATATGCTCTTCTAGCGTGGCTCCGATGACGATGATATCGTCGAGGTACGCGAACGCGTACGGCTCCAGGGTGGGTCCGATGACGCTGTCCAAAGCCCGCTGGAACGTCGCTGGGGCTGAGTGCAGGCCGAAAGGCATGACCTTCCACTGGAAGAGTCCTCTGCCGGGGACGGTAAATGCTGTTGCCTCTCTGCTGCCCTCGGCCACCGGGATCTGCCAGTATCCGTTTTTGAGGTCCAGCGTGGAGATGTAGCGAGCGTGGCGAAGTCTCTCGAGAATGTGGTTAATCCGTGGCAGCGGATATGCGTCCGGCACCGAGCGGGCATTTAGCTGGCGATAATCCACGCACATTCGCATTTCTCCGGTCTTCTTTCCTACCAAGACGATTGGGGCGCTGTGGGGACTGTGGGATGGCTCGATCCTTCCGTCCCGTAGCAGCTCGTCCACCTGCGCGTTTATGATCTTCTGCATGGCCGGGTTCTTCGGGAAATAGCGCTGCTTCACGGGCCTGTCGTCTCGCATTGTTATCGTGTGTTCGGCGATGTGGGAGACTCCAACTAGTCCGTCGAATTTTGCCAGTTCTTCCTCCAGAAACTTGCCTGCCCACGGCGTGGGGGGTGGTTCGGGGTCTGGGTCTTGCTGCCACGGCGATAGGTCCTCCAGTTCCAGAGCGGTAATGGCGGCCAAGATCGCAGTCTCGTAGTCATCCGAGTCGGCTGGGCGAAACGGGTTGCGTTCCCGAGCTATCTCGGTGTCGGCTAATGGCTCCAGTTGGTAGTCCGTCGTCGGGGTTTCCGTGATCTCGTCCTGTGGTATCGGGGTTCGTGGCTTGCGTGATGTCTGTCGTGCTGGGTTACTACGTGGTGACTCCCGGTTTGATGAGCTGGCCCTGAGTTGGTCCAGCGGCGCTAAAGCTATCTCTGCCGAAGTTTTCTGCTTTCTGCTGTGTCCTGTTGGTGACTCCTGGTTCGACGAGCTGGCCCTGGATTGATCCAGTGGAGCCGCAGCTGTCTCTGCCAAAGTCCTTTGTTTCCTGCTGTGTCCTGTTGATGACTCCTGGTTCGACGAGCTGGCCCTGGATTGATCCAGAGGAGCCGGAGCTGTCTCTGCCAAAGTCCTCTGTTTCCTGCTGTGTCCTGTTGATGACTCCTGGTTCGACGAGCTGGCCCTGGATTGATCCAGTGGAGCCGGAGCTGTCTCTGCCAAAGTCCTTTGGTTCCTGCTGTGTCCTGTTGGTGACTCCTGGTTCGACGAGCTGGCCCTGGATTGATCCAGTGGAACCGGAGCTGTCTCTGCCAAAGTCCTTTGGTTCCTGCTGTGTCCTGTTGGTGACTCCTGGTTCGACGAGCTGGCCCTGGATTGATCCAGTGGAGCCGGAGCTGTCTCTGCCAAAGTCCTTTGTTTCCTGCTGTGTCCTGTTGATGACTCCTGGTTCGACGAGTTGGCCCTGGATTGATCCAGTGGAGTCGGAGCTGTCTCTGCCAAAGTCCTCGGTTTCCTGCTGCGTTGTCCTGCTGGTATCGGGGTTCGTGCTGGGGAACTGGCCATGGTTGGTTCCATCGGTGTCGCAGTTCGTTCCGTCGTAGCTTTCTTCGTGTCCTGTTGTGGTGGCGTAGTCCTGGGGTTGTTGCTTGATCTTGTCTGGTAGGGCTCTGTTGTCGCTGCGGGTGGATGGTTCGTGGTTGGCTGTGGGGTGTTGGTCTGCGGCTGGTCTCGGATGGCAGTGTAGTCCGCAAACGTGACAGACCGTGGGCGTGGCTGGGCGGTGTATGATGGTATCGTCCCGGCGGGTTTCTGCTGCAACTTCAGCTGTAGATATGCCCGTCCGCAGTGGATCCTCGCGCGGATGCCACAGAGGAAGTCGAGTCCCAAGATGAGGCCGTCTAATACCGTGGGGAGTATAAGAAGAGATACCTGTGTTTCTTGCTGATCCAGGCGCACTGTGACTGCTATCGCTTGGTTGATCTCCTTCCTGGTTCCATCTGCCAGGCGGATCCTGGTCCTCACCTCTCGCCTGTTCTCGGTCGTCCCCATCTCCTTCGCCAGCCGCTCACTGATGAAGGATCGTGTGGCTCCAGTGTCGAGGGTGGCCACAAATGCTCTCCCATTGATGTCCACCAGGGCAGCGATCCTTCCTCCGGTCATGCTTAATGGGTGGGTTTCTCCTGTTCCTGGGTGCGCGCCTCCGTCCATGTCCCAGTTGGGCGGAGACCCGACCCGTTTCCCGACGCGGGTTTCCGGCAGCAGTTGATGGTCCGGACCCCTCGGTGGCCACATTCCCAACAGAACAGCTTCTGTCGGTTTGTGCACGCACTACTGAAATGGCCGTTTTCCCCGCAGTTCCGGCAGGCTCGATGTACATCGATCGCCTGCTCTTGCTCCTGGCCGATTCCTCGGTTGGCGATCTCGGTTTTCCCGGGTGTCTCGCGTGTGTTGCCTCGTTGCGGGTTGGTTCCATTGCCGATATAGGCGGCTCGATGGTTCTGCGTGGTCCCGATGCTACGGAGTGCGTCTCGGTCCCGCGCGGTTTCGTAGGCCGAGACGAGCTGGGTCAATTCTGTGAGTGATCGGAAATCCTGTCTGCGCGTGTACATTTGATACTCCGGACGGAGATTTTCGTAGATCCGCTCGAGTTCCTGTTCCCGAGTATACTGGGCTCGCTGCATCATCAGACGCAACTCGATAAGGTAATCCCGGAAGGATTCCTTGGGCTTCTGTTCCCGACTTCGTATGGTGTCTTCCAGCCGCTGGAAGTATCTGGGGGGCAGGAAGAATTCTAGGAATTCTTTCCGAAAGCCTGTCCAATTCTGCCCCTGCATCTGAAAAGCTCGGAACCATCCTTCGGCCTTACCTGTAAGGAGACCGGAGATGGCTCGCGGCAACTGCTCTGGGCTCCCGCCGTATGATTCCACTCGCTCCTCGAGCCTTTCGATGAACGCTAGTGGGTCCGCGTGGCCGTCGAAAGTAACTCCCCATTTCCGGAGTTTGTCCGCTAGTAACGAGTATGAAATCTCACCCCCTCCGGGGCGTGAGACCCAATTTCCCTGAGGAAGACGTGGCTGTTCTCCGTCCTTGGGCATTGCGTCGTGGTTGCTCGTCCTGAGCGGCCGGCGTCTCGGTTGCTGACTCGCGGTATCCGTGGGTGGATCCTTGGCTCGTGCTGGGCAGTTCGGGTACGATTAATCGCAGTTTTGGTCCCTCCTTGCTGTCTTCCATCCTCGTCCGGCTCTCTGGCCCGGGTGACGTGGCTGGACTCCGGTGGTCCCTGGGGCTCGGGATGTTCCCAAAGTGCGTGGCCAATTCGTCCAGCCTTGCTTGCACGGCTTCGGGGTGCCCTGGGCGTGCGATGAATGCGGTGATCCGGTTCCGTAGGTCCTCTACAGTCCCAGTTTCCCCTAGTCCAAACTCCTTAGCTAGGCTCTGCAGCTCGTCCTTCCTGCGGGACGCTATCCAGCGGATGTTCATCCTGATCCTGGTAAACTAATCGTGGCACCGGTGCGAGTCCTTATCAGCACGGTCTGGGGCTCCTGTACTAGGATACACGGCACTGGGTGGGGAGACTTGTTCGAAGGACACGCGGCACGGTACTGGGTCGGTGATCCTATACTAGGATACACGGCACTGGGGTGAGGGATCCTGTTCGAAGGACACGCGGCACGGTACTAGGTCGGTGATCCTGTACTAGGATACACAGCACTGGGTTGGGTGATCCTGTCGAAGGACACGCGGCACGGTCCTAGATCGGTGATCCTGTACTAGGATACACAGCACTGGGTTGGATGATCCTGTCGAAGGATACGTGGCGCGGTACGGGGAAAAGCTCTGTCTGACTGCTCGGTGGTAACTGTGTGACTGCCCGGTAACAACTGCCTGACTGCCCGGTAACGACTGCCTGACTGGTGTTCCTGCTCCGCCTTATATTGGCCGCGGCCATGGCTTTGTGGCCGAGGGTTCCGCTGCCATGTAGCTGCTCCTCTGCGTTCGCCGGCTGTCCCTCGCTGCTCCGTTGTTCCACCGCTGCGTCGCTACTTGGCTGCTCGGTCACTGTCTCGCTGCTCCGTCACTGCCTGGCTGCTCTGTCACTGTCTCGCTGCTCTGTCACTGCCTCGCTGCTCTGTCGCTGCTGATCTTCCGCTCTGCCGCTGCCTCGCTGCTCTGTCGCTGCTGCTTCTCTGCTCTGCTGCTGCCTCGTTGCTCTGTCGCTGCTGCTTCGTTGCTCTGCCGCTGCTGCTGCTTGGCTACTCTGTCGCTGGTGCCGCTTTGTCGCCGGCGCGTGCCAAAGTTTTAGGCGCCGTCCGCGGCCATTTTCCCCCGGCACGCGGTGCTGGGTCTTCGGCGTCTCTCCCCGTCTCTTTCTGCCTCGTAGGTGGCTGGCTGCGTGGTTTTCCGCGTGGTTTTTGCCGGCGCGTCTGGGACACGTGCCGGCGGCCCTTGCTAGGGGGGTATTAGAGAAACCAGCCTCAGCTGTACATAAGTCGAGGGATCAAAGATTGGTGCTGGCTACTCGCCGGGACTCTGATTTTGGGGTTGCTAATCACTGATTTGACCTTTCTCCGGCGGCTTTTCCTGATCCGTGGGTCCTAAGCATCGTTTGCTGTCTTTGCTTTTGTGGGTCTTGCCTTTTTATTGTGGGCTGCTGCTTGGTTCCCTTTTCACTTTTCACCTGTCCCTATGCTCACCGACTCTCCCCTCGTGGGTCCCTGCTCGGGCGCCATCTGTAAGGAAGTTCTCAGGCCGAGGTACAGCTTCTCAGTCTGTCCAGGGCCCGGTCCCTCCCCACAGCAAAATTTGTTGTGTGAGGACCTAAGGGGAGAGCCGCTCGTGGCGAAAGCGCGCCCGTGGGGTGGGTCGTGGGACGGTCGGGCCTGGCCCGGCCACGGGGCATGGTTGAAGCCGTGCGTGGGGGCTGCAGAGACGTGCGTTGCGAGTCATGTATGGCGGGAGAAAAGGTTTGGATCAGGGATCGGATGGGTATGGGAGAGGGGAGTCCAGCTTAGCAGATGCCGCATGATCCACGACTCACATCTGCGTCGCCAGGTCCCCAGGGCGAGGGTGTAGGAGAGGGAACCCGGCTTTGCGAATGCCGCGTGAATCCACGACTCACATCCAGCATCGCCGGGTCCCCCGGGGGAAAAGGTACAGGAGAGGAGGAACCCAGCTTGGTGAATGCCGCGTGATCCACGACTCACATCCACTTCGCTGGGCCTCCCGGGGGGAAAAGGTACAGGAGAGGGGAAGCCCCGCTTGGTGAATGCCGCGTGATCCACGACTCACATCCACTTCGCTGGGCCTCCCGGGAAAAGGGAAGAGAGGGGGTGGGGGAGTGAGTGATTCCTACGGGCGAATGTTCTGAGACAGGTGGGTGGAGGTTGGTGTCTTTATTATTTTTGGCTCATTCCCCTACTTAAAATCCCGCGCCTGCAGCGGGGAAATAAACGCAAAGAAAAACTTATATTAAACCACATGTGTGCATGGATATGTAAAACTGTCTATGCCTGCCTACTGCACCGATCTGTTCCCCCCCCAGAGCTCACATACGTGAGGTGGCTCACCCTTGTTTCCCTCCTTTGGGGTCCTGGTATCCTGCGGCGGGTCCTCGTCACGTCGGCTTATTTCGTACACTGCGTACTCACAACTTCTTTTTCTTTTTACACACCGCGGTCGCGGCTTATTTTCCGTCGCACAACCGGTCTTGTTCAGCCCTTGGAGATCACTCTTGAGTCTGGCCCGCGCTGGACCGTGCCAGGCCTCTGCTTTGTCTTTTTCCAGCTTCTCTGCCGCTTCGTGGCTGCGCAGCTTCGGCTGTCGGCCTCGGCGGCGTGGGCGATCGGCTGCGTCTCTGTATTCTCTGCTTCGCCGTCGGCCCTTTCCTCTGTGTATAGCCGTTCTCTTCGTTGCGTTCTCTCTTCGCTGCGTGGCCGTCGTGTGCGTCTCTCTTTCGTGTGTGTATAGCCGTTCTCTTCGTTGCGTTCACTCTTACGTGTGTGTATAGCCGTCGTGTGCGTCTCTCTTTCGTGTGTGTATTCTTACTAATAGAAAAAACCCCACTGTTTTGGTTTTCTTAGCCTATTTCTTATTTTAATTAAGGAACTGAGGATTCATTTGTTTGTCTTGGTAATAATAATAGTACTAGTAATATAATGAGATAATGAGATAATGAGATAAAGATAACAGTAGATAATATTGAAACTAGGTAACAACCGTCGGGGCGGTCCCTTCAAGTGATGGTGTCGTGGTCTCTATTGTGGAGGCTTGTGCCTTCACAGTGGTTAAATGTGTTATATTTATTATATATGTACATATGTATATATTATTTTTAGAAAAATACATAAAATATTCTCCTCAGCTAATTTTACCGCAGCAATTAAGTCATCATCATCTTCGTCCCGAAGTAGTTCCTGGAGTTGAGATCTTTTATCATCATCCTGATTATCTACTAAATCGAAAATGTTGTCATCACCCGGGAAAATGTATGCTGGATTATCATTATTAGACGTTGCATTCCTTGGGTCATCGTCGTCATCATCCCATTTAATGTCACTTAACCAGGTCAAGTTTCTCTCGAGATAGGTTTGAGTCTTAATCCCAAAAATCAAGGACAGGTCTACGGAGCTCGGCTGAGAGTCCAGATTTATGGTTGATTCCGGTTGGGAATCGATAAAAATGATTTCAAGGTCATCCATCGTTGTTGAAAGATTACTAGTTTATGTCCTAGCTGTTAGCTGTGAGTAGTTATTATATAGGCACTTTGCTATGGGACAGTGTTAGGTACACAAAGGAGGAATATAAATTATAGAGAAAGTAGAAAGGTTCAAGGGCATCGAAACCGTTTTTCAGGAAACACTTAAAAAATACCTCTAAACTATCACATTAGATTCATTGCAAAGGGATGACCTACCTGTTTGAGGGTTGTTTGAATCGCAACACGGGACGAATCGTAAAAACAGGTTCATTGACAGTAAGAGGGAGGAGAGAGAATATAAATGAGCGAAGGATCGATTTGAGAGGATTTTACATGGTTGAGAAACAGGATTGAGATCGAAGTTAGTTCACATTATCGCCGATAGGTGGCGCCACCAAGTAGTAAGGATACGGGACAGACGTATATTTACTCTAAGTAGCATTAATTAATTTTGATGTCTTCCTATTATAATTTTATTCTTTGTGTGCTCCTATATATATCTCCATTAATTTGTGTTCTCTTGCCATTCAACCCTCTATACGGACATCTAGATACCCAGGTTTCCAACCTATGTTTTCTATAGGATGTAAATTTCAGAAACTTCACACATTTGTTTTCCCAATTCAATGTTTATAAAATATCCTATAAGTATTTATTTAACTTGACCAGTTAATAACATAGCAGAAATTGGTTCCCAATTCAATGTTAATAAAATATCTTATAAGTATTTATTTAACATGATCACGTAATAACATAGCAATATGATGCACACTTACATTCAACATGTTGCCAAGCTGCACATGCTTAAGCAAATGTTGCTGCAACATGTTGCGAATTTGGTAATTCAGTGTAAAAAGCGACCGTCCCTTATCCTTACTACTTGGTGGCGCCACCTATCGGCGATAATGTGAACTAACTTCGATCTCAATCCTGTTTCTCAACCATGTAAAATCCTCTCAAATCGATCCTTCGCTCATTTATATTCTCTCTCCTCCCTCTTACTGTCAATGAACCTGTTTTTACGATTGGTCCCGTGTTGCGATTCAAACAACCCTCAAACAGGTAGGTCATCCCTTTGCAATGAATCTAATGTGATGGTTTAGAGGTATTTTTTAAGTGTTTCCTGAAAAACGGTTTCGATGCCCTTGAACCTTTCTACTTTCTCTATAATTTATATTCCTCCTTTGTGTACCTGACACTGTCCCATAGCAAAGTGCCTATATAATAACTACTCGTCTGCTATAGACTTTGCGGTTTATAAGGGTATTAGACACAATTTAATTCACATTGAAACATCATATGACTTAGGTTCAGATCACAACATGCAAATCATTAGACTCCTCCTGAGACCTGAATATGGAAAAAAGAAGATACTATTACCAAAAAATGCAAATATCAGAAGATTTCAAGCTCACCTAGAACAGCGAATCCATCTGGAGACTGAACTTCACAACGGCGACGACATAGATGATGCAGTGGCTATCCTTGAAAAGAACATTTACATTGCAGCTGAATTGGCTTCGCAAACCTCAAGTAACAAGCACACAGTGTACGGACCGCAAAACTTTCATCTTGACTCGCAAACGCTGAAAGCGATCAAGATCAAAAGAATTCTCTGCAAAATCAACCAAAAAGATAGGTGCTCCAACCCCCTCATTGCACGCACTATCAATCAGCTGACTAACAGAATAAGTAACGGATCAAGCTACAAAAAGACAAACAAATGAACAGACTGCTACACGACATCGACCAAACTGATAGGTACAGCATGCAGAAACTATAGCGACTCACCAACACAATCAAGAGACAGCCCATTCCAAATCTGCCAGTCAGAAGGCACGTGGCGGAAGGGCAGCAAGCTACGGTGCAAAACTACGGAGGAAAAAGCTGAGGCCTTTGCGCAGCACCTGGAAGCACGTTTCACGCCAAAGATCACGGCAGCCCTAGAAGACAGAGAAGAAATTAACGCAGTATTACAAGAAAACGGTCCAGATAAAGCTGCTCAAATAATCAGACCTGTGTCCATCCAGGAACTCATATCGGAAATTAAGAAGCTCAAGACGAAAAACGCACCCGGTCTCGACAGTATCGACAATCGCGTCATCTCTGCCAACATCCGCCATCGAGTATCTGCTGTTGATATGCAACTCGGCTCTGCAGTTCGGCCACTTCCGAAAGTCCTGGAAATGCGCAAAAATCTCTATGTTAAGGAAACCAGGAAAGCCGAGTGATAGGCTTGAGTCCTACAGACCCATCACCCAGCTTACAGGCTTCTCCAAAATCCTTGAACGCCTCATCCTCAAGCGACTCTTTGAAGAAGAAAGCTTTGCCATGGCTATTCCAAACCATCAATTTGGCTTCAGAAGTTAGCACTCAGCGGAACAGCAAATCGGACGAGTCACGCAATTTATCCTCAGATCCTACGAAGCGCAGCGGCATTGCAGTGCTGTGTACATGGATATCCAGGAAGCTTTTGATAGAGTCTGGCATCAGGATCTTCTCTGCAAAGTTAAAACGATAATACCTGACAATTTATACATTCTACTCACCAGCTATCTCTCAGACAGAAGCTTCCATGTCGTCTGCTGTAACAACATCACCTCAAGCCTAAAGCACATAACCGCTGGAGTGCCGCAAGGAAGCGTACTTGGCCCAGTGCTCTATAATCTTTACACTGCCGACATGCCGCAGCCACCAAGACACGCAAACTCAACCCAAATGATAGCAACGTACGCTGATGACGCAGTATACCTCGTATCTGCCCTAAGTCCAAAACAAGCCAACGAAAATGTGGAGCGGCTCCTGGCTGATGCATTATCATGGTCTAAGAAATGGGGAATAACCATCAGTCTTGCAAAAACTGCTCATGTTCTACACACTCTCTCACCTGTGCAGCAACACACTCCAGTTCCAAGGTTACCCGGGCAACTCCTGGCCAAAAAATCCGTCATGCCATACCTGGGAATACATATGGATACGAAACTCAATTTCAATAAGCATGTAGCGGCTATTGTCACTAAAACAAGGGCCCGGATCAAAAAGCTCGACTGGATCATCGGCAGAAACAGTAAACTCCCACTACCTCCAAAGGTCCTCCTCTATAAGCAGCTGATTGCCCCAATATGGCAGTATGCCTTGCCAGTCTGGGGGCCACTGACTTCAAGCATGCAAATGGCCAAGCTCCAGACGATCCAAAGCAAAGCTCTCAGAGCAATGACAAATGCTCCCCGGTATGTGAGCAACAACGCACTGCATGCGGATCTCCAAGTAGCAACTGTGGAAGAAGTTTATAACAGACTCTGCAGGAACTGCTACACTCGGCTAATGCAGCACACAAATTTACTTGCCTGTGAGATCGCAACGCACCCATACATTCCAAGAAGGCTGGCCAGGCCAAGGTATGCCGCAATGATAGAAGAGCACAATCCAAACAGCAACAGAAGCCTGACAGCCATCCAAACAATACTGTTCCAAGTCAGACGCGAGAACTGGCTGCGCAATCCATTTGCAACACACAATATGGAAATCAGCCGCAGTAGCGCTAATGCAGCTGCTACGCAGGCAAATGACGGCCCCAGCAGAGAACCTGATGATGGACGGCGGCAGCTCCAGAATCCAGATGATGGCGGCGGCTGAAAAGAAACTAAAAACCTTTTTATTCTTCCACAGATACGAAGCCACTTCACCTGCACAGAAATTGGTAATCCACATCCAGAATGACGATGCACTGGACCTCGGCCAGCTTCAGCCCTGTTGATGCTGTCCTGCAGTCACAGTTTAGCGCCGACACTGGCAAGGATTCCACTTCGCAGCCGACGACGAGACCAATAGGCGTAATGATGTTCTTCACGGCTGCATACTCCACCTGAAATAATTAAAAAAAAAAAAACAATGTAAACAAAGCAGCCATTAGTTTAGTGTTACCCTGGCATTTGGCCAAATTATCGATAGCTACTAAAAAAAAAATAAATACCAAATAAGCCAATACCGTAAGAAATGTTACCCTGCCAATTTACAGCCACTTCTGCAACTACATGTAATGTAGATAAGCAGTTGGCGCGAAACAATTTGTAAAATATGCTAATTATAAGAGTATAAACAAATAAAATGGTTCTCTCTTCATGTCAGCCTCCCTGCCCCCTGCTAATGCAGGTGGCGATGGAAATTGGTTCGACATGAAGAGAGACTACCAATTTAGTTCGCAAGACGAACACAACAGAAACAACATCCCGCACATTTCCCTCGCACCAACAAGAGAGAACTCCATCCAGATGTGCACCATAGCTGCAAAAATAAAAAACCATCAAACAATAAACATTGGTGCGATCTATTGTCCACCTGCACACGAATGGATTGATACACAATTTATACAGGTATTTGACTCTCTAGGTAGCAGATTTATCGTAGCTGGGGATTGGAACGCCAAAAGCCAGTAGTGGGGCAATCCAAGATCGTGTAGAAGAGGGGCTGCACTTCTGAAATGCATCCAGGAAAACGACCAAAGCATACTGACCACTGGATCCCCTACCCATTTCCCTTCAAATCGACGACATATGCCGTCTGCTATAGACTTTGCGGTTTATAAGGGTATTAGACACAATTTAATTCACATTAAAACATCATATGACTTAGGTTCAGATCACAGCATGCAAATCATTAAACTCCTCCTGAGACCTGAATATGGAAAAAAGAAGATACTATTACCAAAAAATGCAAATATCAGAAGATTTCAAGCTCACCTAGAACAGCGAATCCATCTGGAGACTGAACTTCATAACGGCGACGACATAGATGATGCAGTGGCTATCCTTGAAAAGAACATTTACATTGCAGCTGAATTGGCTTCGCAAACCTCAAGTAACCAGCACACAGTGTACGGACCGCAAAACTTTCATCTTGACTCGCAAACGCTGAAAGCGATCAAGATCAAAAGAATTCTCTGCAAAATCAACCAAAAAGATAGGTGCTCCAACCCCCTCATTGCACGCACTATCAATCAGCTGACTAACAGAATAAGTAACGGATCAAGCTACAAAAAGACAAATAAAAGAACAGACTGCTACACGACATCGACCAAACTGATAGGTAGAGCATGCAGAAACTATGGCGGCTCACCAACACAATCAAGAGACAGCCCATTCGAAATCTGCCAGTCAGAAGGCACGTGGCGGAAGGGCAGCAAGCTCCTGCTGATCCTGGGTGCAAAACTACGGAGGAAAAAGCTGAGGCCTTTGCGCAGCACCTGGAAGCACGTTTCACGCCAAAGATCACGGCAGCCCTAGAAGACAGAGAAGAAATTAACGCAGTATTACAAGAAAACGGTCCAGATGAAGCTGCTCAAATAATCAGAGCTGTGACCATCCAGGAACTCAAATCGGAAATTAAGAAGCTCAAGACGAAAAAGGCACCCGGTCTCGACAGTATCGACAATCGCGTCATCTCTGCCAACATCCGCCATCGAGTATCTGCTGTTGATATGCAACTCGGCTCTGCAGTTCGGCCACTTCCGAAAGTCCTGGAAATGCGCAAAAATCTCTATGTTAAGGAAACCAGGAAAGCCGAGTGATAGGCTTGAGTCCTACAGACCCATCACCCAGCTTACAGGCTTCTCCAAAATCCTTGAACGCCTCATCCTCAAGCGACTCTTTGAAGAAGAAAGCTTTGCCATGGCTATTCCAAACCATCAACTTGGCTTCAGAAGTTAGCACTCAGCGGAACAGCAAATCGGACGAGTCACGCAATTTATCCTCAGATCCTACGAAGCGCAGCGGCATTGCAGTGCTGTGTACATGGATATCCAGGAAGCTTTTGATAGAGTCTGGCATCAGGATCTTCTCTGCAAAGTTAAAACGATAATACCTGACAATTTATACATTCTACTCACCAGCTATCTCTCAGACAGAAGCTTCCATGTCGTCTGCTGTAACAACATCACCTCAAGCCTAAAGCACATAACCGCTGGAGTGCCGCAAGGAAGCGTACTTGGCCCAGTGCTCTATAATCTTTACACTGCCGACATGCCGCCGCAAACTCAACCCAAATGCTAGCAACGTACGCTGATGACGCAGTATACCTCGTATCTGCCCTAAGTCCAAAACAAGCCAACGAAAATGTGGAGCGGCTCCTGGCTGATGCATTATCATGGTCTAAGAAATGGGGAATAACCATCAGTCTTGCAAAAACTGCTCATGTTCTACACACTCTCTCACCTGAGCAGCAACACACTCCAGTTCCAAGGTTAGCCGGGCAACTCCTGGCCAAAAAATCCGTCATGCTATACCTGGGAATACATATGGATACGAAACTCAATTTCAATAAGCATGTGGCGGCTATTGTCACTAAAACAAGGGCCCGGATCAAAAAGCTCGACTGGATCATCGGCAGAAACAGTAAACTCCCACTACCTCCAAAGGTCCTCCTCTATAAGCAGCTGATTGCCCCAATATGGCAGTATGCCTTGCCAGTCTGGGGGCCACTGACTTCAAGCATGCAAATGGCCAAGCTCCAGACGATCCAAAGCAAAGTTCTCAGAGCAATGACAAATGCTCCCCGGTATGTGAGCAACAACGCACTGCATGCGGATCTCCAAGTAGCAACTGTGGAAGAAGTTTATAACAGACTCTGCAGGAACTGCTACACTCGGCTAATGCAGCACACAAATTTACTTGCCTGTGAGATCGCGTCATTAAATCTCTGCCAACATCCGCCATCGAGTATCTGCTGTTGATATGCAACTCGGCTCTGCAGTTCGGCCACTTCCCAAAGTCCTGGAAAGCCGAGTGATAGGCTTGAGTCCTACAGACCCATCAGCCAGCTTACAGGCTTCTCCAAAATCTTTGAACGCCTCATCCTCAAGCGACTCTTTGAAGAAGAAAGCTTTGCCATGGCTATTCCAAACCATCAATTTGGCTTTAGAAGTCAGCACTCAGCGGAACAGCAAATCGGACGAGTCACGCAATTTATCCTCAGATCCTACGAAGCGCAGCGGCATTGCAGTGCTGTGTACATGGATATCCAGGAAGCTTTTGATAGAGTCTGGCATCAGGGTCTTCTCTGCAAAGTTAAAACGATAATACCTGACAATTTATACATTCTACTCACCAGCTATCTCTCAGACAGAAGCTTCAAAGTCGTCTGCTGTAACAACATCACCTCAAGCCTAAAGCACATAACCGCTGGAGTGCCGCAAGGAAGCGTACTTGGCCCAGTGCTCTATAATCTTTACACTGCCGACATGCCGCAGACACCAAGACACGCAAACTCAACCCAAATGCTAGCAACGTACGCTGATGACGCAGTATACCTCGTATCTGCCCTAAGTCCAAAACAAGCCAACGAAAATGTGGAGCGGCTCCTGGCTGATGCATTATCATGGTCTAAGAAATGGGGAATAACCATCAGTCTTGCAAAAACTGCTCATGTTCTACACACTCTCTCACCTGTGCAGCAACACACTCCAGCTCCAAGGTTAGCCGGGCAACTTCTGGCCAAAAAATCCGTCATGCCATACCTGGGAATACATATGGATACGATGCTCAATTTCAATAAGCATGTAGCGGCTATAGTCACTAAAACAAGGGCCCGGATCAAAAAGCTCGACTGGATCATCGGCAGAAACAGTAAATTCCCACTACCTCCAAAGGTCCTCCTCTATAAGCAGCTGATTGCCCCAATATGGCAGTATGCCTTGCCAGTCTGGGGGCCACTGACTTCAAGCATGCAAATGGCCAAGCTCCAGACGATCCAAAGCAAAGCTCTCAGAGCAATGTCAAATGCTCCCCGGTATGTGAGCAACAACGCAATGCATGCGGATCTCCAAGTAGCAACTGTGGAAGAAGTTTATAACAGACTCTGCAGGAACTGCTACACTCGGCTAATGCAGCACACAAATTCCGAGAAGGCTGGCCAAGGCCAAGGCATGCCGCAATGATAGAAGAGCACAATCCAAACAGCAACAGAAGCCTGACAGCCTGCAAATGACGGCCCCAGCAGAGAACCTGATGATGGACGGCGGCAGCTCCAGAATCCAGATGATGGCGGCGGCTGAAAAGAAACTAAAAACCTTTTCATTCTTCCACAGATACGAAGCCACTTCACCTTCACAGAAATTGGTAATCCACATCCAGAATGACGATGCACTGGACCTCGGCCGGCTTCAGCCCTGTTGATGATGTCCTGCAGTCACAGTTTAGCGCCGACACTCGCAAGGATTCCACTTCGCAAACGACAACGAGACCAATAGGCGTAATGATGTTCTTCCCAGCTGCATACTTCACCTGAAATAATTAAAAACAAAAACAATGTAAACAAAGTAGCAATAAGTTTAGTGTTACCATGGCATTTTGACAAATTATCGATAGCTACTAAAAAAAAATAAATACCAAATAAGCCAATACCGTAAGAAATGTTACCCTGCCAATTTACAGCCACTTCTGCAACTACATGTAATGTAGATAAGCAGTTGGCGCGAAACAATTTGTAAAATATGCTAATTATAAGAGTATAAACAAATAAAACGGTTCTCTCTTCATGTCAGCCTCCCTGCCCCCTGCTAATGCAGGTGGCGATGGAAATTGGTTCGACATGAAGAGAGACTACCAATTTAGTTCGCAAGACGAACACAACAGAAACAACATCCCGCACATTTCCCTCGCACCAACAAGAGAGGACTCCATCCAGATGTGCACCATAGCTGCAAAAATAAAAAACCATCAAACAATAAACATTGGTGCGATCTATTGTCCACCTGCACACGAATGGATTGATAAACAATTTAAACAGGTATTTGGCTCTCTGGGTAGCAGATTTATCGTAGCTGGGGATTGGAACGCCAAAAGCCAGTGGTGGGGCAATGCAAGATCGTGTAGAAGAGGGGCTGCACTTCTGAAATGCATCCAGGAAAACGTCCAAAGCATACTGACCACTGGATCCCCCACCCATTTCCCTTCAAATCGACGACATATGCCGTCTGCTATAGACTTTGCGGTTTATAAGGGTATTAGACACAATTTAATTCACATTGAAACATCATATGACTTAGGTTCAGATCACAACATGCAAATCATTAAACTCCTCCTGAGACCTGAATATGGAAAAAAGAAGATACTATTACCAAAAAATGCAAATATCAGAAGATTTCAAGCTCACCTAGAACAGCGAATCCATCTGGAGACTGAACTTCACAACGGCGACGACATAGATGATGCAGTGGCTATCCTTGAAAAGAACATTTACATTGCAGCTGAATTGGCTTCGCAAACCTCAAGTAACCAGCACACAGTGTACGGACCGCAAAACTTTCATCTTGACTCGCAAACGCTGAAAGCGATCAAGATCAAAAGAATTTTCTGCAAAATCAACCAAAAAGATAGGTGCTCCAACCCCCTCATTGCACGCAGCTGACTACAAAGACAAGCTACAAAAAGACAAACAAATGAACAGACTGCTACACGACATCGACCCAACTGATAGGTACAGCATGCAGAAACTATGGCGGCTCACCAACACAATCAAGAGACATTCCAAATCTGCCAGTCAGAAGGCACGTGGCGGAAGGGCAGCAAGCTCCTGCTGATCCGTGGTGCAAAACTACGGAGGAAAAAGCTGAGGCCTTTGCGCAGCACCTGGAAGCACGTTTCACGCCAAAGATCACGGCAGCCCTAGAAGACAGAGAAGAAATTAACGCAGTATTACAAGAAAACGGTCCAGATGAAGCTGCTCAAATAATCAGACCTGTGACCATCCAGGAACTCAAATCGGAAATTAAGAAGCTCAAGACAAAAAAGGCACCCGGTTTCGACAGTATCGACAGTATCGACAATCGCGTCATTAAATCTCTGCCAACATCCGCCATCGAGTATCTGCTGTTGATATGCAACTCGGCTCTGCAGTTCGGCCACTTCCCAAAGTCCTGGAAAGCCGAGTGATAGGCTTGAGTCCTACAAACCCATCAGCCAGCTTACAGGCTTCTCCAAAATCTTTGAGCGCCTCATCCTCAAGCAACTCTTTGAAGAAGAAAGCTTTGCCATGACTGTTCCAAACCATCAATTTGGCTTTAGAAGTCAGCACTCAGCGGAACAGCAAATCGGACGAGTCACGCAATTTATCCTCAGATCCTACGAAGCGCAGCGGCATTGCAGTGCTGTGTACATGGATATCCAGGAAGCTTTTGAAAGAGTCTGGCATCAGGGTCATCAATAGCTATCTCTCAGACAGAAGCTTCAAAGTCGTCTGCTGTAACAACATCACCTCAAGCCTAAAGCACATAACCGCTGGAGTGCCGCAAGGAAGCGTACTTGTCCCAGTGCTCTATAATCTTTACACTGCCGACATGCCGCAGACACCAAGACACGCAAACTCAACCCAAATGCTAGCAACGTACGCTGATGACGCAGTATACCTCGTATCTGCCCTAAGTCCAAAACAAGCCAACGAAAATGTGGAGCGGCTCCTGGCTGATGCATTATCATGGTCTAAGAAATGGGGAATAACCATCAGTCTTGCAAAAACTGCCCATGTTCTACACACTCTCTCACCTGTGCAGCAACACACTCCAGCTCCAAGGTTAGCCGGACAACTCCTGGCCAAAAAATCCGTCATGCCATACCTGGGAATACATATGGATACGAAGCTCAATTTCAATAAGCATGTAGCGGCTATAGTCACTAAAACAAGGGCCCGGATCAAAAAGCTCGACTGGATCATCGGCTGAAACAGTAAACTACCACTACCTCCAAAGGTCCTCCTCTATAAGCAGCTGATTGCCCCAATATGGCAGTATGCCTTGCCAGTCTGGGGGCCACTGACTTCAAGCATGCAAATGGCCAAGCTCCAGACGATCCAAAGCAAAGCTCTCAGAGCAATGTCAAATGCTCCCCGGTATGTGAGCAACAACGCAATGCATGCGGATCTCCAAGTAGCAACTGTGGAGGAAGTTTATAACAGACTCTGCAGGAACTGCTACACTCGGCTAATGCAGCACACAAATTCCGAGAAGGCTGGCCAGGCCAAGGCATGCCGCAATGATAGAAGAGCACAATCCAAACAGCAACAGAAGCCTGACAGCCTGCAAATGGCGGCCCCAGCAGAGAACCTGATGATGGACGGCGGCAGCTCCAGAATCCAGATGATGGCGGCGGCTGAAAAGAAACTAAAAACCTTTTTATTCTTCCACAGATACGAAGCCACTTCACCTGCACAGAAAGTGGTAATCCACATCCAGAATGACGATGCACTGGACCTCGGCCAGCTTCAGCCCTGTTGATGCTGTCTGCAGTCACAGTTTAGCGCCGACACTCGCAAGGATTCCACTTCGCAG